>NW_026597589.1:0-3655 GCF_029784155.1 Uranotaenia lowii
ATCGGTCTGAGATGGTTCTTTGCCAGTTGAGGCTACCGTTGTCCGTTGAGTTTGACTGTACACTGAAGGTATCATAATCGCTAAAACCGCTAGGATCAACAAACTGATGGAGTAACCGAAAAAGCTTCGCACCATGTTTGAAGTATTATTATCTGCAAATGACTTTTCACACCTTCACTTATTTGTAGATAGTGTTGAACGTTGAATGCAGCTCGAGCTTATTTATATTCGTTTCTTTAGATCGAATTACATAAAAAACTGTGTACGTACGTTTAGGGATTTGTTTGCTTGTCTAATATTCAACTTACAAGTTCACACATGTAACAAAAATTTGGAATAGTTCACACACGAAACACTAATTTGTTGTTATTTTAAGTTCAAAATCAACCGATCACTATTGCAGGTGGGGCTGGGAAAAATTTCTTGCGTTTCTCTTTGTTGTGACTTTGCTGAATGTCTCCACGATTTGCCTCCCAAAAATTGTAGCCTAAAGTTGGCCAAAAAAACGGATTGGGATTTGCTACTACAAACAAGCTGCACGCCAATATTGATAAACTGATTAATTGCAATATTTTCATCTTGATGAGAGAACTTAACAGCTTGGCTCACGGAGACTTTCTGATGCTGCCCAACCAAATAAATAAACGAATATTCTAAGGCCTTTTCAGAACCAAGATGCTAATGATAGGAATTCACAAGTTTCCAGAAAATGATTCATTCACCAAGTTTTTTCACTCGAACCAAATCACACCTTGCTGTGTCACAAATATTTGGAATAAACAAGTTCCAAAAAAAAGTCCAGAAGCCAGTTAAAGCTGGAACTTAATAACTTTGACGTTGATATTTCTTTGGATTTATTTTGCATTGAGATCAGTAACATTCAAAAGTATTAAAAACGCAAAAACGAAAAAATGCGAAATATTAATGGAAAAATGACAAAAATGACAAAAATGACAAAAATGACAAAAATGACAAAAATGACAAAAATGACAAAAATGACAAAAATGACAAAAATGACAAAAATGACAAAAATGACAAAAATGACAAAAATGACAAAAATGACAAAAATGACAAAAATGACAAAAATGACAAAAATGACAAAAATGACAAAAATGACAAAAATGACAAAAATGACAAAAATGACAAAAATGACAAAAATGACAAAAATGACAAAAATGACAAAAATGACAAAAATGACAAAAATGACAAAAATGACAAAAATGACAAAAATGACAAAAATGACAAAAATGACAAAAATGACAAAAATGACAAAAATGACAAAAATGACAAAAATGACAAAAATAACAAAAATGAAAATAAATAACAAAAATGACAAAAATGACAAAATGACAAAAATGACAAAAATGACAATAATCACAAAAATGACAAAAATGACAAAAATGACAAAAATGACAAAAATGACAAAAATGACAAAATGACAAAAATGACAAAAATGACAAAAATGACAAAAATGACAAAAATGACAAAAATGACAAAAATGACAAAAATGACAAAAATGACAAAAATGACAAAAATGACAAAAATGACAAAAATGACAAAAATGACAAAAATGACAAAAATGACAAAAATGACAAAAATGACAAAAATGACAAAAATGACAAAAATGACAAAAATGACAAAAATGACAAAAATGACAAAAATGACAAAAATGACAAAAATGACAAAAATGACAAAAATGACAAAAATGACAAAAATGACAAAAATGACAAAAATGACAAAAATGACAAAAATGACAAAAATGACAAAAATGACAAAAATGACAAAAATGACAAAAATGACAAAAATGACAAAAATGACAAAAATGACAAAAATGACAAAAATGACAAAAATGACAAAAATGACAAAAATGACAAAAATGACAAAAATGACAAAAATGACAAAAATGACAAAAATGACAAAAATGACAAAAATGACAAAAATGACAAAAATGACAAAAATGACAAAAATGACAAAAATGACAAAAATGACAAAAATGACAAAAATGACAAAAATGACAAAAATGACAAAAATGACAAAAATGACAAAAATGACAAAAATGACAAAAATGACAAAAATGACAAAAATGACAAAAATGACAAAAATGACAAAAGTGACAAAAATGACAAAAATGACAAAAATGACAAAAATGACAAAAATGACAAAAATGACAAAAATGACAAAAATGACAAAAATGACAAAAATGACAAAAATGACAAAAATGACAAAAATGACAAAAATGACAAAAATGACAAAAATGACAAAAATGACAAAAATGACAAAAATGACAAAAATGACAAAAATGACAAAAATGACAAAAATGACAAAAATGACAAAAATGACAAAAATGACAAAAATGACAAAAATGACAAAAATGACAAAAATGACAAAAATGACAAAAATGACAAAAATGACAAAAATGACAAAAATGACAAAAATGACAAAAATGACAAAAATGACAAAAATGACAAAAATGACAAAAATGACAAAAATGACAAAAATGACAAAAATGACAAAAATGACAAAAATGACAAAAATGACAAAAATGACAAAAATGACAAAAATGACAAAAATGACAAAAATGACAAAAATGACAAAAATGACAAAAATGACAAAAATGACAAAAATGACAAAAATGACAAAAATGACAAAAATGACAAAAATGACAAAAATGACAAAAATGACAAAAATGACAAAAATGACAAAAATGACAAAAATGACAAAAATGACAAAAATGACAAAAATGACAAAAATGACAAAATGACAAAAATGGCAAAAATGACAAAAATGACAAAAATGACAAAAATGACAAAAATGACAAAAATGACAAAAATGACAAAAATGACAAAAATGACAAAAATGACAAAAATGACAAAAATGACAAAAATGACAAAAATGACAAAAATGACAAAAATGACAAAAATGACAAAAATGACAAAAATGACAAAAATGACAAAAATGACAAAAATGACAAAAATGACAAAAATAACAAAAATGACAAAAATGACAAAAATGACAAAAATGACAAAAATGACAAAAATGACAAAAATGACAAAAATGACAAAAATGACAAAAATGACAAAAATGACAAAAATGACAAAAATGACAAAAATGACAAAAATGACAAAAATAACAAAAATAACAAAAATGAAAAAAAAATAACAAAAATGACAAAAATGACAAAAATGACAAAATGACAAAAATGACAAAAATGACAATAATCACAAAAATGATAAAAATGACAAAAATGACAAAAATGACAAAAATGACAAAAATGACAAAAATGACAAAAATGACAAAAATGACAAAAATGACAAAAATGACAAAAATGACAAAAATGACAAAAATGACAAAAATGACAAAAATGACAAAAATGACAAAAATGACAAAAATGACAAAAATGACAAAAATGACAAAAATGACAAAAATGACAAAAATGACAAAAATGACAAAAATGACAAAAATGACAAAAATGACAAAAATGACAAAAATGACAAAAATGACAAAAATGACAAAAATGACAAAAATGACAAAAATGACAAAAATGACAAAAATGACAAAAATGACAAAAATGACAAAAATGACAAAAATGACAAAAATGACAAAAATGACAAAAATAACAAAAATGACAAAAATGGCAAAAATGACAAAAATGACA
>NW_026597590.1:0-3654 GCF_029784155.1 Uranotaenia lowii
AATGCTTTAATATTACTTATGCCGAGTTGCATGGGGACTCGCGTGCAAGTTTGTTGTTTATATACCACGTGATACGTGAGGTGTTAAATAAACGGTTTTTGCAAGCGAACGAAACAGTTAAAGTCCTTTTCAAGGATCTCCGGGTGACTCATAAGATATTGTGTACGTGACCTAACTGGAGTTTACTCATGACATTATACCGGACGACGAAGATTTGTTACTTTATTTCGATCATTGTGGATTATACATAACCGCCACAACTTGCATACAAGTTGCTGTCGGTCGTAATGGCGGAGCAGTGTCGAGAGCCTCCTGATAGGAGAGGGGGTAATAGTACGTCATATCCTGGATGGATGCTAGGACCAGATGACCTAGGCGAGACACGGATCCTACTAATGAGAGCCAAACCTAAACCAGACAAGAAAGGTGAAGAACGACTTCCTTCTAAACCTTTCATGATCGCTCAAACAATACAATTGACCGTTGGGTATCACGAAGCTTCCAAAATACACACTACAAAAGAAGGGCAAGGTAGTAGATATGTTTTTCGGACTTCCTCTAAAAGCATCTCGGAAAAACTAATGGGAATCAAAACTCTACTAGATGATACCGAGGTTGAAGTCATACCGCATCCCTCACTTAGTTTCGTCGAAGGTGTTTTGTTTGATCATGACACCATTGATGAGGATGAAAGTTTTATTTTGGAGCAATTAAAATCTCAAGGGGTTACAAAAGTGAGAAGGATAATTAAAAAAATCGGAGAAAAAAGGAAAAATACACCTCTTCTTATTTTGACATTCCAAGCTTCCAAACGCCCGGAATACATATTTATTGGCATGATCAGATCGAAAATTCGCCCGTATTATCCATCGCCCATGATTTGCTTCCGCTGTGCAGAATATGGACATGGAAAAAACAAATGCCCTACTGAAAACCCGGTTTGTTTGAAATGCTCTAAAATGCACACCCTTGAAGAAAACGAAACGTGCCAGAATGATCCATATTGTTTACACTGCCAAGGCAACCACTTTCCTATGGCTAGAGATTGTCCGAAATATAAAGAGGAAGCAGCAATAATCAAGCTGAAGGTCGACCAAGGTTTATCCTTCGGGGAAGCCCGAACCATCTTCAGGGATTCAATGAGGAATACAACGTTTAAAAGCATCGTACAACAACGTCTATCGACAGAAGTTGATGAAAAAGATCGCACTATCCAAATCCTTCGGGAAGAATTGGCCGCAGTCAAAAACGAACTACGAAAACTACAAGAAACGGTCACACAAAAATCGAATATGGTCAGTACCGATATGATCCGATCGAAGCAATCTTCAAACAAAACACGGTCATCATCCCCACGGGCACTTAGTATCAGTCCAACCACTGACTCGATTATGAAGCCTTCCGGTAGTGATAAAACCACTGAGCAATCACCAAGATTATCCCGCATAGATTCAAAAGGATCCTATACATCGAATAGATCATACCAGCAAAAAGCTAATCCACAACATAACCGAAATTTAAGTAAAAAAAGAACTACTACTCCTCCAAAACTTAATGCCAAAAAAGGGAAAACCAACGGACCCCCATTAAGTTGTGGTCCGTCTCCGATGGAACAATAATGGCCTCTCAACTTAACAAATCTCAAGATAGTTCAACCACCAACCTCACAGTAGTCTCTTCATCACAAAGTACCAATTCAAATAACGTTAAACAGAACACCACGGCACAGGACCCCCTCTCTCACCAGCAGGTTGATTCCTCCCGTGATATTATGAAAAGTCCTCACTCGGCAGTCTTGCGTTTATCCTCAAGACCAGACGAGCAACCGGGACTGGAGCTTGAAGAAATGAATGAACCAACTCCAAATCAAACATCGATAAACAACATCTACAACACCCATATTAGGCGGATTCCAGCAATCAGGCATTTTCCAGTGCCAACTACCAGCCAAAATGAACAAGAAAATTATAATGAAGATATGGCAGGGGTTGGCACTGGAAGCCCGAGCAACCCTCAGGCAAGTATCTCTCGCACGATTCCATTCGAAACCCCTTCTGTCGCTTCTTCGTTTTCAAAACCAGACGAACGGACGAGATTAAGGAATAAGTGGACGGGAACAAGGATTACAGAACGTTATCCCACGGAATGGTTCGAGGTCCAGCATCACGATCTTCTGGAAGGTTCCATTTTTCCAAACAGGCGGATTCCAGCAACCAGGCATGTTCCAGTGCCAACTACCAGCCAAAATGAACAAGAGAATTATAGTAACGATATGGCAGGTGTTGGCACTGGAAGCCTGAGCACTCCTCAGGCAAGTACCCTCCATTCTTTTCCAACCACAAATCCTCCTGTCGCTTTTTCATTATCTATGCCAGACGAGGGGACGAGACAGAGTATTCAAACAAAGTTTACTGAATGTTACCCTACGGAAAACTTCGATAACCAGCAATACGATCCTATGGAAGGTTCCAGTTTCACTATCAGGCGGATTCCAGCAACCAGGCATGTTCCAGTGCCAACTACCGGCCAAAATGAACAAGAGAATTATAGTAACGATATGGCAGGTGTTGGCACTGGAAGCCTGAGCACTCCTCAGGCAAGTATTTTTTGCACTATTCCATCCGCAAATCCCTCTGTCGCTTCTTCGTCCTCAGATATCACAGAGTTGCAACACAAGTCGTCCAATACTCTGGCCATCCAATGGAACATCAGCGGCCTGCGATCACATCGGGATGAACTCCAGGTTCTCATCGCCAGCTACCAACCTCACGTGGTGTGCTTACAAGAAACAAACCTATCCCCAAACAAAACGAATTCTAACATCTTAGGCCGAAACTACGAATTGCTTACTAGCTCATGCTCAACACACAGCAGACAAGGAGCTGGACTAGCTGTTAGATGCGGTACACCTTTTGAACGTCTTGTTATTCGAACTAATATCCAAGCTGTAGCCGCTCGGATCCACATTCCACTAGCTGTAACCATAGTATCTGTATATCTGTCTCCGAATGAAGATAACGCATCAACTAAGCTTAGAGAATTGATTGAGGAACTACCTAAACCTCTTCTACTCTTGGGGGACCTCAATGCACATCATCAAGCATGGGGTAGCCGAATCTCAACATCTTCATATGCAGCACGTAGAAGAGGAAGCGAAATAATGCATATTATTATAGACCATGATATGATTGTTCTGAATACCGAAACACACACGCGAATCAACCCAGCTACCGGGAAAACTCAAGCACTTGATGTCTCGTTATGCTCCCCCTGCGTTTCATCGAAGTTAAGATGGAAGGTCATATCAGATTGTTGTGGAAGTGATCACTTCCCGATCTTAATAAACTTAGCACAAAATTCGCCTGAACCAATCAAACAAAGAAATTGGATCTACGATAATGCAAACTGGCAGCTATATGAGGAATTGATTTCTGAAAACCTTCATCCCGACGAAGAAATAAGCGTTACTGAGTTTTCCAACCACATAATATCAGCAGCACAAAAATCCATTCCCAGATCCAGCGGAAAAGATGGCCCAAAATCAGTTCCTTGGTGGAACCAAGAAGTTGCCACTGCCATCAAAAACAGGCGAAAACACCTACGAGCGTTAAGAAAACTTAAGGAAGACGATGACAGAAAACAGGAAATTTTAGT
>NW_026597591.1:0-3648 GCF_029784155.1 Uranotaenia lowii
TGAATTCTGAATCTGAATTCTGAATCTGAATTCTGAATCTGAATTCTGAATCTGAATTCTGAATCTGAATTCTGAATCTGAATTCTGAATCTGAATTCTGAATCTGAATTCTGAATCTGAATTCAGAATCTGAATTCTGAATCTGAATTCTGAATCTGAATTCTGAATCTGAATTCTGAATCTGAATTCTGAATCTGAATTCTGAATCTGAATTCTGAATCTGAATTCTGAATCTGAATTCTGAATCTGAATTCTGAATCTGAATTCTGAATCTGAATTCTGAATCTGAATTCTGAATCTGAATTCTGAATCTGAATTCTGAATCTGAATTCTGAATCTGAATTCTGAATCTGAATTCTGAATCTGAATTCTGAATCTGAATTCTGAATCTGAATTCTGAATCTGAATTCTGAATCTGAATTCTGAATCTGAATTCTGAATCTGAATTCTGAATCTGAATTCTGAATCTGAATTCTGAATCTGAATTCTGAATCTGAATTCTGAATCTGAATTCTGAATCTGAATTCTGAATCTGAATTCTGAATCTGAATTCTGAATTCTGAATCTGAATTCTGAATCTGAATTCTGAATCTGAATTCTGAATCTGAATTCTGAATCTGAATTCTGAATCTGAATTCTGAATCTGAATTCTGAATCTGAATTCTGAATCTGAATTCTGAATCTGAATTCTGAATCTGAATTCTGAATCTGAATTCTGAATCTGAATTCTGAATCTGAATTCTGAATCTGAATTCTGAATCTGAATTCTGAATCTGAATTCTGAATCTGAATTCTGAATCTGAATTCTGAATCTGAATTCATAATCTGAATTCTGAATCTGAATTCTGAATCTGAATTCTGAATCTGAATTCTGAATCTGAATTCTGAATCTGAATTCTGAATCTGAATTCCGAATTCTGAATCTGAATTCTGAATCTGAATTCTGAATCTGAATTCTGAATCTGAATTCTGAATCTGAATTCTGAATCTGAATTCTGAATCTGAATTCTGAATCTGAATTCTGAATCTGAATTCTGAATCTGAATTCTGAATCTGAATTCTGAATCTGAATTCTGAATCTGAATTCTGAATTCTGAATTCTGAATCTGAATTCTGAATCTGAATTTTGAATCTGAATTCTGAATCTGAATTCTGAATCTGAATTCTGAATCTGAATTCTGAATCTGAATTCTGAATTCTGAATTCTGAATCTGAATTCTGAATCTGAATTCTGAATCTGAATTCTGAATCTGAATTCTGAATCTGAATTCTGAATCTGAATTCTGAATCTGAATTCTGAATCTGAATTCTGAATCTGAATTCTGAATCTGAATTCTGAATCTGAATTCTGAATCTGAATTCTGAATCTGAATTCTGAATCTGAATTCTGAATCTGAATTCTGAATCTGAATTCTGAATCTGAATTCTGAATCTGAATTCTGAATCTGAATTCTGAATCTGAATTCTGAATCTGAATTCTGAATCTGAATTCTGAATCTGAATTCTGAATCTGAATTCTGAATCTGAATTCTGAATCTGAATTCTGAATCTGAATTCTGAATCTGAATTCTGAATCTGAATTCTGAATCTGAATTCTGAATCTGAATTCTGAATCTGAATTCTGAATCTGAATTCTGAATCTGAATTCTGAATCTGAATTCTGAATCTGAATTCTGAATTCTGAATTCTGAATCTGAATTCTGAATCTGAATTCTGAATCTGAATTCTGAATCTGAATTCTGAATCTGAATTCTGAATCTGAATTCTGAATCTGAATTCTGAATCTGAATTCTGAATCTGAATTCTGAATCTGAATTCTGAATCTGAATTCTGAATCTGAATTCTGAATCTGAATTCTGAATCTGAATTCTGAATCTGAATTCTGAATCTGAATTCTGAATCTGAATTCTGAATCTGAATTCTGAATCTGAATTCTGAATCTGAATTCTGAATCTGAATTCTGAATCTGAATTCTGAATCTGAATTCTGAATCTGAATTCTGAATCTGAATTCTGAATCTGAATTCTGAATCTGAATTCTGAATCTGAATTCTGAATCTGAATTCTGAATCTGAATTTTGAATCTGAATTCTGAATCTGAATTCTGAATCTGAATTCTGAATCTGAATTCTGAATCTGAATTCTGAATCTGAATTCTGAATCTGAATTCTGAATCTGAATTCTGAATCTGAATTCTGAATCTGAATTCTGAATCTGAATTCTGAATCTGAATTCTGAATCTGAATTCTGAATCTGAATTCTGAATCTGAATTCTGAATCTGAATTCTGAATCTGAATTCTGAATCTGAATTCTGAATCTGAATTCTGAATCTGAATTCTGAATCTGAATTCTGAATCTGAATTCTAAATCTGAATTCTGAATCTGAATTCTGAATTCTGAATCTGAATTCTGAATCTGAATTCTGAATCTGAATTCTGAATCTGAATTCTGAATCTGAATTCTGAATCTGAATTCTGAATCTGAATTCTGAATCTGAATTCTGAATCTGAATTCTGAATCTGAATTCTGAATCTGAATTCTGAATCTGAATTCTGAATCTGAATTCTGAATCTGAATTCTGAATCTGAATTCTGAATCTGAATTCTGAATCTGAATTCTGAATCTGAATTCTGAATCTGAATTCTGAATCTGAATTCTGAATCTGAATTCTGAATCTGAATTCTGAATCTGAATTCTGAATCTGAATTCTGAATCTGAATTCTGAATCTGAATTCTGAATCTGAATTCTGAATCTGAATTCTGAATCTGAATTCTGAATCTGAATTGTGAATCTGAATTCTGCATCTGAAAAAGACCCCCTGCTTAAATTTATCTGTTAAATAAAAACATCCTCAGACGTTTCAATGGTCACAGATAGTTTTCAAATATCATCGATTTGAAGTAGACTTGAATACTTTAGTGGTTAAAGTTTTTAGTTTTTCCTTTAGCAATACCTACACCTATTCGAAACAAACCGCCGTCATAAAAAGCTTCTAATCATCGGTCTGTAAAAAAGACAACTTCACGGTACGTTAAGGAATGTATGAAGATCCCCGATTTAATGGTTCCAATTCCTACAAAAAAAAAAAGAAACAAAAACCGGAATATTTAATTCTGGACGCTGCTGCTAGGTTCAAATCGAAGGTCAAACGAAGAGAAATTTGTTTCTTTCCACGGCACTCGAGAACCATCGATTGACCACGCGTCTGGGGAAAGGTCATTAAATATTCTCCGATGAGAGTTCTTTGACTTCTCCCCAAAATTGCTGTGGCTAGAGTTAGGCCATTCGATACGATCGAGCGTCTTTCTACCTACTGTTGTGACAAAATATTCATGTTAAGTGTTATTCGGAGATGCCACAGTCATAATAAAATTTGGGTAGGTACCTACTTTGCAAGAGTTCGTTACTTTCCAATAACCCCATTGCAAATCAAGACTCATTTGAGACGTTCGATTGCGTTATAACGAGTATGAAACAACCCAGCAAAACTACCAAACTCGTAAAAAAAACCGTGCCACAAAGAGCGAGAGTATGCTTGTTGACCCATTTGCGGATTTTCGCGGTTCGTCTTGTTGTTTTCGTTGTTATTGGCCGGGGGTGTTTGGTAGATGAAAAATAAGTCATTGTTTGTTCTTTCACCTTCTTGG
>NW_026597592.1:0-3607 GCF_029784155.1 Uranotaenia lowii
TTTATCACTTTTGATGATCTTTTGAAGGTATAAGATAAATTTGAGAAATTGGAAACATTTTAAAAAATATGAGAAAATAATTTTTTTTAGTAATTTAGAAGACATGAATAAATTGGTGCATTTTAGGAATTCTAAACATCTGATAGATTTGAGAAATTTGTAAAATTTGATAGATTCAAGAAACTTGAACAATCAAACAACATGAATTGAATTGAATAAAATGAATAAAATATGAGAAAATTGAGAAATTTCAGAAGTTTGCGAGGTTTGAGAAAACAGAAAATTTAAAAACATTGAACAATTCTTGAAGATTAAGAAAGTTGAAAAATAAAGAAAAACAGAAAAATAAACAAAAATATGAAAAAATTTGAAAATTTTAAAAATTCCGAATATAAGAGAGCTAAAACTTTTTTTTAAAAATTTATGATTGTATGTATAATAAATAAAGACACAAATTTAGAAATTAAAATTTTTCTGAAGATTAAAAAATTAAAAAATATAATTAAAAAGATTTTATAATTTTCAGAACATTCTGAGATTAGAGGAAAATTTCAAAAATTTAAGCAAATTTTAAAAATTGAGAAAATAGATTAAAATGACAAAAATGACAAAAATGACAAAAATGACAAAAATGACAAAAATGACAAAAATGACAAAAATGACAAAAATGACAAAAATGACAAAAATGACAAAAATGACAAAAATGACAAAAATGACAAAAATGACAAAAATGACAAAAATGACAAAAATGACAAAAATGACAAAAATGACAAAAATGACAAAAATGACAAAAATGACAAAAATGACAAAAATGGCAAAAATGACAAAAATGACAAAAATGACAAAAATGACAAAAATGACAAAAATGACAAAAATGACAAAAATGACAAAAATGACAAAAATGACAAAAATGACAAAAATGACAAAAATGACAAAAATGACAAAAATGACAAAAATGACAAAAATGACAAAAATGACAAAAATGACAAAAATGACAAAAATGACAAAAATGACAAAAATGACAAAAATGACAAAAATGACAAAAATGACAAAAATGACAAAAATGACAAAAATGACAAAAATGACAAAAATGACAAAAATGACAAAAATGACAAAAATGACAAAAATGACAAAAATGACAAAAATGACAAAAATGACAAAAATGACAAAAATGACAAAAATGACAAAAATGACAAAAATGACAAAAATGACAAAAATGACAAAAATGACAAAAATGACAAAAATGACAAAAATGACAAAAATGACAAAAATGACAAAAATGACAAAAATGACAAAAATGACAAAAATGACAAAAATGACAAAAATGACAAAAATGACAAAAATGACAAAAATGACAAAAATGACAAAAATGACAAAAATGACAAAAATGACAAAAATGACAAATATGACAAAAATGACAAAAATGACAAAAATGACAAAAATGACAAAAATGACAAAAATGACAAAAATGACAAAAATGACAAAAATGACAAAAATGACAAAAATGACAAAAATGACAAAAATGACAAAAATGACAAAAATGACAAAAATGACAAAAATGACAAAAATGACAAAAATGACAAAAATGACAAAAATGACAAAAATGACAAAAATGACAAAAATGACAAAAATGACAAAAATGACAAAAATGACAAAAATGACAAAAATGACAAAAATGACAAAAATGACAAAAATGACAAAAATGACAAAAATGACAAAAATGACAAAAATGACAAAAATGACAAAAATGACAAAAATGACAAAAATGACAAAAATGACAAAAATGACAAAAATGACAAAAATGACAAAAATGACAAAAATGACAAAAATGACAAAAATGACAAAAATGACAAAAATGACAAAAATGACAAAAATGACAAAAATGACAAAAATGACAAAAATGACAAAAATGACAAAAATGACAAAAATGACAAAAATGACAAAAATGACAAAAATGACAAAAATGACAAAAATGACAAAAATGACAAAAATGACAAAAATGACAAAAATGACAAAAATGACAAAAATGACAAAAATGACAAAAATGACAAAAATGACAAAAATGACAAAAATGACAAAAATGACAAAAATGACAAAAATGACAAAAATGACAAAAATGACAAAAATGACAAAAATGACAAAAATGACAAAAATGACAAAAATGACAAAAATGACAAAAATGACAAAAATGACAAAAATGACAAAAATGACAAAAATGACAAAAATGACAAAAATGACAAAAATGACAAAAATGACAAAAATGACAAAAATGACAAAAATGACAAAAATGACAAAAATGACAAAAATGACAAAAATGACAAAAATGACAAAAATGACAAAAATGACAAAAATGACAAAAATGACAAAAATGACAAAAATGACAAAAATGACAAAAATGACAAAAATGACAAAAATGACAAAAATGACAAAAATGACAAAAATGACAAAAATGACAAAAATGACAAAAATGACAAAAATGACAAAAATGACAAAAATGACAAAAATGACAAAAATGACAAAAATGACAAAAATGACAAAAATGACAAAAATGACAAAAATGACAAAAATGACAAAAATGACAAAAATGACAAAAATGACAAAAATGACAAAAATGACAAAAATGACAAAAATGACAAAAATGACAAAAATGACAAAAATGACAAAAATGACAAAAATGACAAAAATGACAAAAATGACAAAAATGACAAAAATGACAAAAATGACAAAAATGACAAAAATGACAAAAATGACAAAAATGACAAAAATGACAAAAATGACAAAAATGACAAAAATGACAAAAATGACAAAAATGACAAAAATGACAAAAATGACAAAAATGACAAAAATGACAAAAATGACAAAAATGACAAAAATGACAAAAATGACAAAAATGACAAAAATGACAAAAATGACAAAAATGACAAAAATGACAAAAATGACAAAAATGACAAAAATGACAAAAATGACAAAAATGACAAAAATGACAAAAATGACAAAAATGACAAAAATGACAAAAATGACAAAAATGACAAAAATGACAAAAATGACAAAAATGACAAAAATGACAAAAATGACAAAAATGACAAAAATGACAAAAATGACAAAAATGACAAAAATGACAAAAATGACAAAATGACAAAAATGACAAAAATGACAAAAATGACAAAAATGACAAAAATGACAAAAATGACAAAAATGACAAAAATGACAAAAATGACAAAAATGACAAAAATGACAAAATGACAAAAATGACAAAAATGACAAAAATGACAAAAATGACAAAAATGACAAAAATGACAAAAATGACAAAAATGACAAAAATGACAAAAATGACAAAAATGACAAAAATGACAAAAATGACAAAAATGACAAAAATGACAAAAATGACAAAAATGACAAAAATGACAAAAATGACAAAAATGACAAAAATGACAAAAATGACAAAAATGACAAAAATGACAAAAATGACAAAAGACAAAAATGACAAAAATGACAAAAATGACAAAAATGACAAAAATGACAAAAATGACAAAAATGACAAAAATGACAAAAATGACAAAAATGACAAAAATGACAAAAATGACAAAAATGACAAAAATGACAAAAA
>NW_026597593.1:0-3557 GCF_029784155.1 Uranotaenia lowii
GAACTGAAACAGGACGTTGTACCGGGCAAACACGTTGTAGGTCCGGATGTGGATAATGAATGTGATTCTGTGGAGTATAGGTTATAAAAAATTAAAACATTTTTTGACATGAGAAAGTGCCCATCTTGCTTTGTATTGCAAAACAATAACAAAAAAAAACATTAAAAAAAACCAAACAATGACAAAAATGACAAAAATGACAAAAATGACAAAAATGACAAAAATGACAAAAATGACAAAAATGACAAAAATGACAAAAATGACAAAAATGACAAAAATGACAAAAATGACAAAAATGACAAAAATGACAAAAATGACAAAAATGACAAAAATGACAAAAATGACAAAAATGACAAAAATGACAAAAATGACAAAAATGACAAAAATGACAAAAATGACAAAAATGACAAAAATGACAAAAATGACAAAAATGACAAAAATGACAAAAATGACAAAAATGACAAAAATGACAAAAATGACAAAAATGACAAAAATGACAAAAATGACAAAAATGACAAAAATGACAAAAATGACAAAAATGACAAAAATGACAAAAATGACAAAAATGACAAAAATGACAAAAATGACAAAAATGACAAAAATGACAAAAATGACAAAAATGACAAAAATGACAAAAATGACAAAAATGACAAAAATGACAAAAATGACAAAAATGACAAAAATGACAAAAATGACAAAAATGACAAAAATGACAAAAATGACAAAAATGACAAAAATGACAAAAATGACAAAAATGACAAAAATGACAAAAATGACAAAAATGACAAAAATGACAAAAATGACAAAAATGACAAAAATGACAAAAATGACAAAAATGACAAAAATGACAAAAATGACAAAAATGACAAAAATGACAAAAATGACAAAAATGACAAAAATGACAAAAATGACAAAAATGACAAAAATGACAAAAATGACAAAAATGACAAAAATGACAATGACAAAAATGACAAAAATGACAAAAATGACAAAAATGACAAAAAATGACAAAAATGACAAAAATGACAAAAATGACAAAAATGACAAAAATGACAAAAATGACAAAAATGACAAAAATGACAAAAATGACAAAAATGACAAAAATGACAAAAATGACAAAAATGACAAAAATGACAAAAATGACAAAAATGACAAAAGTGACAAAAATGACAAAAATGACAAAAATGACAAAAATGACAAAAATGACAAAAATGACAAAAATGACAAAAATGACAAAAATGACAAAAATGACAAAAATGACAAAAATGACAAAAATGACAAAAATGACAAAAAATGACAAAAATGACAAAAATGACAAAAATGACAAAAATGACAAAAATGACAAAAATGACAAAAATGACAAAAATGACAAAAATGATAAAAATGACAAAAATGACAAAAATGACAAAAATGACAAAAATGACAAAAATGACAAAAATGACAAAAATGACAAAAATGACAAAAATGACAAAAATGACAAAAATGACAAAAATGACAAAAAAATGACAAAAATGACAAAAATGACCAAAAGGACCAAAATGACAAAAATGACAAAAACTAAAAAAATAACAAAAATTCCACGAATTAAAAAATTATAAAAATGACAAATATAACAAAAATTAAAGAAATTACAGAAATTACAAAAATTACTGATATGACAAAATTTACAAAATTTACAAAATTTATAAAATTAACAAATTTACAAAATTTTCAAAATTTACAAAATTTACAAAATTTACAAAATTTACAAAATTTACAAAATTTACAAAATTTACAAAATTTACAAAATTTACAAAATTTACAAAATTTACAAAATTTACAAAATTTACAAAATTTACAAAATTTACAAAATTTACAAAATTTACAAAATTTACAAAATTTACAAAATTTACAAAATTTACAAAATTTACAAAATTTACAAAATTTACAAAATTTACAAAATTTACAAAATTTACAAAATTTACAAAATTTACAAAATTTACAAAATTTACAAAATTTACAAAATTTACAAAATTTACAAAATTTACAAAATTTACAAAATTTACAAAATTTACAAAATTTACAAAATTTACAAAATTTACAAAATTTACAAAATTTACAAAATTTACAAAATTTACAAAATTTACAAAATTTACAAAATTTACAAAATTTACAAAATTTACAAAATTTACAAAATTTACAAAATTTACAAAATTTACAAAATTTACAAAATTTACAAAATTTACAAAATTTACAAAATTTACAAAATTTACAAAATTTACAAAATTTACAAAATTTACAAAATTTACAAAATTTACAAAATTTACAAAATTTACAAAATTTACAAAATTTACAAAGTTTACGAAATTTACAAAATTTACAAAATTTACAAAATTTACAAAATTTACAAAATTTACAAAATTTACAAAATTTACAAAATTTACAAAATTTACAAAATTTACAAAATTTACAAAATTTACAAAATTTACAAAATTTACAAAATTTACAAAATTTACAAAATTTACAAAATTTACAAAATTTACAAAATTTACAAAATTTACAAAATTTACAAAATTTACAAAATTTACAAAATTTACAAAATTTACAAAATTTACAAAATTTACAAAATTTACAAAATTTACAAAATTTACAAAATTTACAAAATTTACAAAATTTACAAAATTTACAAAATTTACAAAATTTACAAAATTTACAAAATTTACAAAATTTACAAAATTTACAAAATTTACAAAATTTACAAAATTTACAAAATTTACAAAATTTACAAAATTTACAAAATTTACAAAATTTACAAAATTAACAAAATTTACAAAATTTACAAAATTTACAAAATTTACAAAATTTACAAAATTTACAAAATTTACAAAATTTACAAAATTTACAAAATTTACAAAATTTACAAAATTTACAAAATTTACAAAATTTACAAAATTTACAAAATTTACAAAATTTACAAAATTTACAAAATTTACAAAATTTACAAAATTTACAAAATTTACAAAATTTACAAAATTTACAAAATTTACAAAATTTACAAAATTTACAAAATTTACAAAATTTACAAAATTTACAAAATTTACAAAATTTACAAAATTTACAAATTTTACAAAATTTACAAAATTTACAAAATTTACAAAATTTACAAAATTTACAAAATTTACAAAATTTACAAAATTTACAAAATTTACAAAATTTACAAAATTTACAAAATTTACAAAATTTACAAAATTTACAAAATTTACAAAATTTACAAAATTTACAAAATTTACAAAATTTACAAAATTTACAAAATTTACAAAATTTACAAAATTTACAAAATTTACAAAATTTACAAAATTTACAAAATTTACAAAATTTACAAAATTTACAAAATTTACAAAATTTACAAAATTTACAAAATTTACAAAATTTACAAAATTTACAAAATTTACAAAATTTACAAAATTTACAAAATTTACAAAATTTACAAAATTTACAAAATTTACAAAATTACAAAATTTACAAAATTTACAAAATTTACAAAATTTACAAAATTTACAAAATTTACAAAATTTACA
>NW_026597594.1:0-3554 GCF_029784155.1 Uranotaenia lowii
GAAACCAATTTTGACCCCAAATTTATTTTATGATTCTTGATCCTCTAAATGCTAAACTTTACATTCAAAAGGGTTTTGATAAATTCTACAAGGCAACAACATTCACATTTTTACGAGGTGCAAAGGATTACTGAAGTTATTCAAATTGATTTGGGCGCCCTGAACCAGATTATTAATAAGTTAATTCCATAAGGTTTCGTTTATTTAAATTACTTTTGAGAATAGGTAAAAAAAACATTTAATAAACTTCAGCATTTCTTGACTAATTGTAAAACATTACAACAAAATTTAAAAATTATCCAATTCACCGAAGACCGCAAATAATTTTGACTTCCGTAAAAAAAGTTATAAAAGTGTTTTTGTTTACTTCTCCCCATTCTTCAAAATACAAATTATTACCAATTTTTTAAACTAATTTTGAACCAAATTGATTTTTAGATTTTTTTTTATAGCAAAAATCAAATCGTTTTGTCTCTCCAACAAATTTGTCAATTTTTTTAATCTTAATTGTGTAATTTCAGAAGAAAAAAACTTGTAGTGATAAAATATGGAATTTTACATTTTAGATTACTGTGTTTCTGATATTAGAATATCTAAGCTAAACATTATTCTTTGATTAAGGGGGGGGGGGGGGGGGGGTAGGGTCTAACACTTTCAAAAAATCGATTTTTTATTTTTTTATTTTCTTATTTCAAAACATTTCAAGAATGTTGTGTCAAATTTTCAAGTCAATTGAAGCAAAACTGTAGAAATTATAGGCCTTTATCTCCTCCTATCTAATACTGCAAGAAAGCAAGGGCAGAAGCTTTCAAACGCGCAGACCCCAACGTTTTTCTTTTTTTTTTTACTTTGGGGAGATTTTACAGATAAAAAATGGCGGATTTTTTCGTGAAAAATCGTAGTTTTTACTTCAAACAGCCACAAAAATTTCATAAAAAAAATGTTTCAGTTAAATAAAATCGTTGGGGTCCAAAAAAACATCTATTAAACATATTTTGCTCTGATTTTTTGACTTCAGATGATTCTGTGCTGAGATACAGTGTCCACCGCAAATCCTGTTTTCTAAAAGGCATCCTCGAAAGTGCTCCGTCACCGGCTCATTTTTCAATATTTTTCTACGAAAAAATACTAAATGTTCTTTTAACAATGCTTTGTATAATGCAAAAAATTTGAATACATTTGTTTGAACGATAGCTCTAGAAAAAAATCGTGAAAATTGTGTTTTTTTTACCCGCTAGAACCTACCACCACCCCCTCCCCCCCCCTTAAAGGATTATAAAAAAATTCAGAATCAGTTTTTGTTTTTCATGAAGGTTTTTTGATTCTTTAGTTATTAATGGTTGATTTCACCTAAATTTGATTTATTTTTATAATTATAAATTTTATGGGAGAGTGGGGTATCGTGGGCCATGGGGAAACGTGGGCCACTTTTAATATCTCAGATGTGTGTTGAGATAAAAATCTTAAACCAACTGTCATCGTCGTCACTTTGCGTTAGCATATATTTCTATATGTTGTTGACTTAAATACGCATCATATACTTCTTTTATTTATCAAGCTAAAAAAAGTTACAAAAATTTACTTTCATAATTAAAAAAAACACCCGCTCATTTCATCGATGGGGAACAGAAGTGCAAAGAGATCCCTTCATGTAGCATGCAGCGCACGACTTTAAGCCGATTCTTACAGCCCGACGTCAGCCACGAAAGAATCATCTTGCAAAGTTGCAAACTGATTCTTTCTCCCTTACGTACAGAACGTCGAACGTGTCTGCAAGTAAAATTCAACACCGCGCGATGACTGCACGTTCCGAAAATTTCAAACGATTCTCCGAAGTTAAGATCAGTTGCAAACTTGCAAGCCCGAAGATAAAATCCCTTGAGCCGAACAGAAAGAATCATTTCCGAAGATAGCTACAGTCTGCAAGTTGCTTACTAGCAGAGCCGTGATGCGATGTACGTTTGCAAGCTTGCAAGTTACAGAACGCTAGAATCCTCATTTTTTTTTATAAAAAAGAAGTAATGAAACAACGAAAAAAAGTGGCCGATAATTCCCCACTCTTCCATATATCAACAAAACTATAAGTGATAGAGAAAATTCATCTTAATCAGTCATTAAAAAATAGGCACCAAAAGAGCTGTTCCCTGATGTTATAAATTGAATTTTATAATGAAGTTTTTTATAATTATTTTTAATCTCAAATGTTTAGAAACTTATATTTTTCATTTCCACATTTACAATCAATATCATTTAAATAAATTCTCCAAATTAAACGGTCCTTTGCATTTTTTAAATTAGTAAAATCTTAATTCTAGTACTCAGAAAGCATAATCTTTTCGAAATCCTATAAATAAAATTTTCAAAAAGGAAGACATGGTACGTTTCATTATTTTTATTATTTCAGATCTACTTTTTAAAATCAATCATGATTTTTCAATAAATCATTGAAAAGTTCAAAAAGTGTTTGGTTAGTCACTTTAAAGTAAATTAAATCAGTACCTGTTTTGAAATTTCAATATTCACAAAATTGGAATTTCTGGAATTGGAATTCCTTATTTTAATTTTTATCACTTTTTTATTGATCAATTAATAAAGTCCTCTTATAATAAATTTTACACCACATATTTTTTTGTAATTTATGTATTTACCGCGGAATTTTTTGTTCAACCTTTCCATTAAAAATGATGAAAAAAAATTAATCAAGATGATTAACAATTAACAATACATACACTAAGGTCTTTTTTCCGCGGTTTGATTTTGCTCAGATTTACTAACACGGCTTCTTTTTACGCGGTTTTTTGCCATGGATATGATTCTTCTACACGGCTTTTTTTGAGCAAAAATATTCCAAGTCCTAAACGTTAACGACGGAATTCATACCGCGTAAAAAAACCTTAGTGTATTAGCATTTTGCTTAACAATGGCTCAATCATGGTTAGTTACTGATTTGATCTGAAATTTATTTTGAAATTTGAATTTTTTTTTTAATCTAGTGTTATATTTCATGTATTCAATTTCTGTAAACTGATTTTCAAGTCCAAAACGTTAAATTTTGGTTTAATTCGAATTTATTCCTATTCTTTTTTTGATACTCCGGAAATATTGATTTAAAATTTTTAAACCAGAATGTTTCCAATTTATGTTTCATCAAATTTCTTTTTCAGAAAAAGAAACATCATTTAGAACAGTTTATTAATGACTTGCCAGAAAATGCATCGATTTGAAACATTGCTTCTGGTTTATTTGAATTTTATTATTTTTTAGTTATAAGAGTGAACATTTGTTTTATATACGTTTGAGCATTTATTTTTGTTACAATCTCTTACATTTTTTGAGAAACTAATATTATAATATAAAAAAAAATTCCTTAAAATAATGAAAAAAAAATTACAATAAATAGAAGTCAAAATAGCCGATTTACGAAACTGAAATAAGATTCATTTTCCACATTCGAAAGGAAAATATTTAAAATTACAGACCATTTTTAAGATTTGGATTTGGAATTTTTAATCCTTATTTTTAAATAGAGTTAAAAAATGCACTCTTATTGTACA
>NW_026597595.1:0-3553 GCF_029784155.1 Uranotaenia lowii
GTCATTTTTGTCATTTTTGTCATTTTTTGTCATTTTTGTCATTTTTTGTCATTTTTGTCATTTTTGTCATTTTTTGTCATTTTTTGTCATTTTTGTCATTTTTGTCATTTTTGTCATTTTTGTCATTTTTGTCATTTTTGTCATTTTTGTCATTTTTGTCATTTTTGTCATTTTTGTCATTTTTGTCATTTTGTCATTTTTGTCATTTTTGTCATTTTTGTCATTTTGTCATTTTTGTCATTTTTGTCATTTTTGTCATTTTTGTCATTTTGTCATTTTTGTCATTTTTGTCATTTTTGTCATTTTTGTCATTTTTGTCATTTTTGTCATTTTTGTCATTTTTGTCATTTTGTCATTTTGTCATTTTTGTCATTTTTTTAATTTTTGTAATTTTTGTCATTTTTGTCATTTTTGTAATTTTTGTTTTTTCTTTTGTCATTTTTGCCATTTTTGTCATTTTTGTCATTTTTGACATTTTTGTCATTTTTGTCATTTTGTCATTTTTGTCATTTTTGTCATTTTTGTCATTTTTGTCATTTTGTCATTTTTGTCATTTTTGTCATTTTTGTCATTTTTGTCATTTTTGTCATTTTTTGTCATTTTTGTCATTTTTGTCATTTTTGTCATTTTTGTCATTTTTGTCATTTTTGTCATTTTTGTCATTTTTGTCATTTTTGTCATTTTTGTCATTTTTGTCATTTTTGTCATTTTTGTCATTTTTGTCATTTTTGTCATTTTGTCATTTTTGTCATTTTTGTCATTTTTGTCATTTTTTTCATTTTGTCATTTTTGTCATTTTTGTCATTTTTGTCATTTTTGTCATTTTTGTCATTTTTGTCATTTTTGTCATTTTTGTCATTTTTGTCATTTTTGTCATTTTTGTCATTTTTGTCATTTTTTGTCATTTTTGTCATTTTTGTCATTTTTGTCATTTTGTCATTTTTGTCATTTTTGTCATTTTTGTCATTTTGTCATTTTTGTCATTTTTGTCATTTTTGTCAATTTTTGTCATTTTTGTCATTTTTGTCATTTTTGTCATTTTTGTCATTTTTGTCATTTTTGTCATTTTTGTCATTTTTGTCATTTTTTGTCATTTTTGTCATTTTTTGTCATTTTTGTCATTTTTGTCATTTTTGTCATTTTTGTCATTTTTGTCATTTTTGTCATTTTTGTCATTTTTGTCATTTTTGTGTCATTTTTGTCATTTTTGTCATTTTTGTCATTTTTGTCATTTTTGTCATTTTTGTCATTTTTGTCATTTTTGTCATTTTTTGTCATTTTTGTCATTTTTGTCATTTTTGTCATTTTTGTCATTTTGTCATTTTGTCATTTTTGTCATTTTTGTCATTTTTGTCATTTTTGTCATTTTTGTCATTTTTGTCATTTTTGTCATTTTTGTCATTTTTGTCATTTTTGTCATTTTTGTCATTTTTGTCATTTTTGTCATTTTGTCATTTTTGTCATTTTTGTCATTTTTGTCATTTTTGTCATTTTTGTCATTTTTGTCATTTTTGTCATTTTTGTCATTTTTGTCATTTTTGTCATTTTTGTCATTTTTGTCATTTTGTCATTTTTGTCATTTTTGTCATTTTTGTCATTTTTGTCATTTTTGTCATTTTTGTCATTTTTGTCATTTTTGTCATTTTTGTCATTTTTGTCATTTTTGTCATTTTTGTCATTTTTGTCATTTTTGTCATTTTTGTCATTTTTGTCATTTTTGTCATTTTTGTCATTTTTGTCATTTTTGTCATTTTTGTCATTTTTGTCATTTTTGTCATTTTTGTCATTTTTGTCATTTTTGTCATTTTTGTCTTTTTGTCATTTTTTGTCATTTTTGTCATTTTTGTCATTTTGTAATTTTTGTAATTTTTGTAATTTTGTAATCTTTGTAATTTTTGTAATTTTTGTCATTTTTTGTCTTTTTTGTCATTTTTGTAATTTTTGTTTTTTTTTGTCATTTTTGCCATTTTTGTCATTTTTGTCATTTTTGTCATTTTTGTCATTTTTGTCATTTTTGACATTTTTGACATTTTTGTCATTTTTGTCATTTTTGTCATTTTTGTCATTTTTGTCATTTTTTGTCATTTTTGTCATTTTTGTCATTTTTGTCATTTTTGTCATTTTTGTCATTTTTGTCATTTTTGTCATTTTTGTCATTTTTGTCATTTTTGTCATTTTAGTCATTTTTGTCATTTTTGTCATTTTTGTCATTTTTGTCATTTTTGTCATTTTTTGTCATTTTTGTCATTTTTTGTCATTTTTGTCATTTTTGTCATTTTTTGTCATTTTTGTCATTTTTGTCATTTTTTGTCATTTT
Source organism: Uranotaenia lowii (assembly GCF_029784155.1). Taxonomy (NCBI): domain Eukaryota; kingdom Metazoa; phylum Arthropoda; class Insecta; order Diptera; family Culicidae; genus Uranotaenia; species Uranotaenia lowii. The sequence continues at coordinate 2,318 of NW_026597595.1, forward strand.
TGTCATTTTTGTCATTTTTGTCATTTTTGTCATTTTTGTCAGTTTTGTCATTTTTGTCATTTTTGTCATTTTTGTCATTTTTTGTCATTTTTGTCATTTTTGTCATTTTTGTCATTTTTTGTCATTTTTGTCATTTTTGTCATTTTTGTCATTTTTGTCATTTTTGGTCATTTTTGTCATTTTTGTCATTTTTGTCATTTTTGTCATTTTTGTCATTTTGTCATTTTTGTCAATTTTTGTCATTTTTGTCATTTTTGTCATTTTTGTCATTTTTGTCATTTTTGTCATATTTGTCATTTTTGTCATTTTTGTCATTTTTGTCATTTTTGTCATTTTTGTCATTTTTGTCATTTTTGTCATTTTTGTCTTTTTGTCATTTATTTTTTTTTTTGTTTTAGAAATGATTCATTTTCAATATCCTTCTAAGATACATTCATATTTGCCACAAGAGATAATTCATAGATGCCTTTATAAAAGTTATTGAAAAGTTTTTCGAATGAAATCGAATTTGAGTTTTAATCCTCTCAAAAAAGTTTAGAAAACTGCCCTTGCTAGTTACTCGACATTGATTTATCATTTGATATGTAATGTATTCATGAGTGGTTCGTCCTTTGTCAAACAGTGGAAATCTCTCTTTTAATAATTCGAATAACAATTTTAGCGAGAAAAAGCTAATAAACTGGCTCACCAACAGTGATTCGGCATAAGATTCGAAATAGTTTTGCATGGAATCTGGTAGTTAAGATGGTTTTAACGATTCTCATTAAATTAACAATCGACTATTAACTCGATTCCAAGTCGTTAGGCTCTCATTTAGGGGAAGCGTTTATTGAAAACATTAATCCGGCCTTCTTTAATCGTGCACTCAATTTTCTAGGGACACGCCTTCCTTTTCTTGCCTCCGCCCGCTTGGCGATAACCGATGTAAATTTCTGCTAGAGCCAGAGGTTGGGCATCATCTTCGTGGCACCAACTGGTAAAAGCAAACGCGAACATGGACTTTCAAAGTGTCCTTAATGATTAAATGGTTGTCTAAAGTCTGAACGTTGTAATGCTTGAGCTAAACTTAATTTCCATAAGTTAAAATAGTGGTTTTGGAAATTGTGAACATCGATATCACACGACATTTTGAAAACAAACGCTAGAATTTATTTCGAGGTGGCTTTTAGCCCCAAGTGCCAATAATTTTTGTGTTGCAAATTCTTGTGCAGTTTAGATCCGCATATCATCGGTGGT
>NW_026597596.1:0-3527 GCF_029784155.1 Uranotaenia lowii
CAGCACCAGCAATCATTTATAAATTGGAGATAATCAAATAAAAAATTAAAATTTATCGACTCGGGAATCGAACCAAAAACCTTCAGATCCCAAATCGCAAACGCTATCCAATAAACCATCGGCACGCTTAATAGAGAGCGGCTCAAACTCAAATAGCTAAAAGGCATTACTAAGACGCACCGTGGTCTGGGCAGTTTCTCAGTCTGCTGGGGCAAATACGGCAACAGTGTTTATATCTTACACTTCTTGCTTTTCAATGCAGCAAATGGCGGATGGGCGTTTCCTTCAGAGTCCGCCATGCCTATAGACATTATAATTTCATTTATGAAATTATAGTGTCTAAAGCCATGCCGGGTGTCAACAAAATGCAGAGCCGTACAGAAAACTGCGTTGGGGGCGAATTTATATGAAGATTTTATGACCCTCGTTTTTTTACCCGTGTTGAAGAATGAATTTATGTTTTTTTTTTCATTTCTACATACTCATACATAATTTAGATTCAATTTCAGATGCAGAATTCAGATTCAGTTTTCAAATTCAGAATACAGGTTTAGGAATCAGAATTCAGGATTCAGAATTCAGAATTCAAAATTCAGATTCAGAACTCATATTCAGATTCAGAATTCAGATTCAGAATTCAGATTCAGAATTCAGATTCAGAATTCAGATTCAGAATTCAGATTCAGAATTCAGATTCAGGATTCAGATTCAGAATTCAGATTCAGAATTCAGATTCAGAATTCAGATTCAGAATTCAGATTCAGAATTCAGATTCAGAATTCAGAATTCAGATTCAGAATTCAGATTCAGAATTCAGATTCAGAATTCAGATTCAGAATTCAGATTCAGAATTCAGATTCAGAATTCAGATTCAGAATTCAGATTCAGAATTCAGATTCAGAATTCAGATTCAGATTCAGAATTCAGATTCAGAATTCAGATTCAGAATTCAGATTCAGAATTCAGATTCAGATTCAGAATTCAGATTCAGAATTCAGATTCAGAATTCAGATTCAGAATTCAGATTCAGAATTCAGATTCAGAATTCAGATTCAGAATTCAGATTCAGAATTCAGATTTAGAATTCAGATTCAGAATTCAGAATTCAGATTCAGAATTCAGATTCAGAATTCAGATTCAGAATTCAGATTCAGAATTCAGATTCAGAATTCAGATTTAGAATTCAGATTCAGAATTCAGAATTCAGATTCAGAATTCAGATTCAGAATTCAGATTCAGAATTCAGATTCAGAATTCAGATTCAGAATTCAGATCAGAATTCAGATTCAGAATTCAGATTCAGAATTCAGATTCAGAATTCAGATTCAGAATTCAGATTCAGAATTCAGATTCAGAATTCAGATTCAGAATTCAGATTCAGAATTCAGATTCTTTTGAGAGAAGTTAACCACCGTTAATTAATTTTGTAAATTTATTTTTCGGCATATCGGTGAAAAGGTTTTCACCGATATGCCGAAAAATAAATTTACAGAATTCAGATTCAGAATTCAGATTCAGATTCAGAATTCAGATTCAGAATTCAGATTCAGAATTCAGATTCAGAATTCAGATTCAGAATTCAGATTCAGAATTCAGATTCAGAATTCAGATTCAGAATTCAGAATTCAGATTCAGAATTCAGATTCAGAATTCAGAATTCAGAATTCAGATTCAGAATTCAGATTCAGAATTCAGATTCAGAATTCAGATTCAGATTCAGAATTCAGATTCAGAATTCAGATTCAGAATTCAGATTCAGAATTCAGATTCAGAATTCAGATTCAGAATTCAGATTCAGAATTCAGATTCAGAATTCAGATTCAGAATTCAGATTCAGAATTCAGATTCAGAATTCAGATTCAGAATTCAGATTCAGAATTCAGATTCAGAATTCAGATTCAGAATTCAGATTCAGAATTCAGATTCAGAATTCAGATTCAGAATTCAGATTCAGAATTCAGATTCAGAATTCAGATTCAGAATTCCGATTTTGAATTCAGATTCAGAATTCAGTTTCAGAATTCAGATTCAGAATTCAGAATTCAGATTCAGAATTCAGATTCAGAATTCAGATTCAGAATTCAGATTCAGATTCAGAATTCAGAATTCAGATTCAGAATTCAGATTCAGAATTCAGATTCAGAATTCAGATTCAGAATTCAGATTCAGAATTCAGATTCAGAATTCAGATTCAGAATTCAGATTCAGAATTCAGATTCAGAATTCAGATTCAGAATTCAGATTCAGAATTCAGATTCAGAATTCAGATTCAGAATTCAGATTCAGAATTCAGATTCAGAATTCAGATTCAGAATTCAGATTCAGAATTCAGATTCAGAATTCAGATTCAGAATTCAGATTCAGAATTCAGATTCAGAATTCAGATTCAGAATTCAGATTCAGAATTCAGAGTCAGAATTCAGATTCAAAATTCAGAGTCAGAATTCAGATTGAGATTCAGAATTCAGATTCAGAGTTCAGATTCAGAATTCAGATTCAGAATTTAGATTCAGAATTCAAATTCAGAATTTAGATTCAGAATTCAAATTCAGAGTTCAGATTCAGATTCAAAATTTAGATTCAGAATTCAGATTCAAAATAATGTAGATTCAGAATTCAGATTTAGATTTCAGATTCAGGATTTTGATTCAGAATTCAATTTTTGTAAATGTATTTTCGGCATATTAGTGAAAAATTTAGATTCATGGAGAAAGAATATCAGAATTTAAAATTGATGAAGATGTTGCGAAGTAAAGAATGGTGTACATTAATAAGTTTTCCTTGCAAAAATGTTCTTTCACTTTTTTCATCATACGTAAATTTTTTCCTCACTTTTCTACCCGCATGAAAACACGATTTTGTATTGAGAAAACTTTTTTTCATAATTTTTCTGAATAAAGGGTGCTGCATACGTTTAGGGGTAAACACCATACTACTAAAAGTTGTAAAATCCGAAATCATAGAAAAAAAATTTGGATGAAAGGAATTTCAATTTTAACAAACGCGTGATTCAGAATTCAGATTCAGAATTCAGATTCAGAATTCAGATTCAGAATTCAGATTCAGAATTCAGATTTAGAATTCAGATCAGAATTCAGATTCAGAATTCAGATTCAGAATTCAGATTCAGAATTCAGATTCAGAATTCAGATTCAGAATTCAGATTCAGAATTCAGATTCAGAATTCAGATTCAGAATTCAGATTCAGAATTCAGATTCAGAATTCAGATTCAGAATTCAGATTCAGAATTCAGATTAGAATTGAGATTCAGAATTCAGATTCAGAATTCAGATTCAGAATTCAGATTCAGATTCAGAATTCAGATTCAGAATTCATATTCAGAATTCAGATTCAGAATTCAGATTCAGAATTCAGATTCAGAATTCAGATTCAGAATTCAGATTCAGAATTCAGAATTCAGATTCAGAATTCATATTCAGAATTCAGATTCAGAATTCAGATTCAGAATTCAGAATTCAGATTCAGAATTCAAATTCAGAATTCACAATCAGAATTATGATTTAGA
>NW_026597597.1:0-3513 GCF_029784155.1 Uranotaenia lowii
ATTTTGAAGATTTTTGGACACACTGATGAGAAGGAAATCGATGACATCATCTACGTCAACTGGTTGTTGTTGGTTTGGGGTGGAGTTGGAGTGGCCATGGAGCTGTACAACCCAACTCAGAAGACCTGGCTGCAGGCTCATTACCAGGCACGGTTCGTGATCATGAAAGTGCTGTTGGAAGCGGGAGAGGGTCTGGTCAGTGTAACGGAAACCGAGCCGGGCAAAAACTTGCTACTGAAGTTCGATCGCAGCAAAATTGAAACCGTTGGCAAGGAAGCTATCAAGCAGTTCTTGCTCAAGTTGCAGTATTACAAATCGACCGGGGACTTTGTCGGGGCCAGTAAGATGTACAACCACTACTCGGAGGTGAGCGAGGACGGCCCGTTCCCGTGGGCCAAGTGGCGGGACATCGTGCTGTTGCACAAGAAACCACGGTTGATTTTCGTGCAATCGAACACGCAGCTGGACGAGAACGGCGCCGTGCAGCTGAAGAAGTACGAGTCCAATTTCGAGGGCTACATCAAGTCGTGGACCGACCGTTTCCCGGAAACCGGCATCGATCAGGTCCTGGAACGAATCCACGAACAAGATAAGCAGTATTTTCAGGGATTGTACTAGATGAGGAGGACTGTCCCACGGGAAGATTTAACTGCAATTTCGTATGAATAAACTTATATGCAACAGTTTCTATAGAAAGTTGTTTTTGGTAACATCCGAATAGTTGCTTTATCGTTATCTTTACCCTCAGATGAATTTGGTCTTCAAAAATTCAACAAGGTTTAAATTTTTTTGCCAACCACTGAAACTGAAGACATGTGGATTTCTATTACATCCACCCTATAGGTCGGAAAATCGTCGCCGGCATCTTAGGTAGAGGGAGTATGACGTTCGACATAATAATGGCAAAAGACCATTTGGCAAAATGGACATTTTTTGACACCAAAAAGGTTAGAAATTTATGCAAATTGTTTATTGAAACTTATTTTAAGATTTATAAACAGATTATAACTTAAATGTGTTAATCTACAATATTTTGGTGTCAATTGTCTTCACTTTGGAATTATGTATAAAGAAAAAACATTTTCGATTTGGAATGTTAGCGATCAAAGTAAAAAAAAACCAAATAACGGTCAATTCTTAATAAATAATAATAAATTAGTTCGACTAAACGAAAAATAATTAATGCCTAGTAGGTAATACTTGTTTCGACAGTGCGCTTATTGCCGTCATTGATGGAATGATCCACCGAACTTCGGCGGGTAAATGACGATCACGGTTGGACTTTCTTCCGCAGATTGTACCGCACAGAGGAACCACGGGACGTACTGGAATCGGAAGTCGTCTGCTGCGAGTGATCACGGCGGGATCGATTCGACGACGGTGTCCTCTCGACGATTGGCGATGTTTGACGGCTGAACGAACGACGCTCGTTGGATCTATTCTGACGCTCGTAGTCGCTAGCAGTCGTTTCCGGCTCCAGTTCTGGTTCAAGCGATATCGGAATTTCCACCTGGTGTTGATGGATGATTAAAGGACGTGATCGGAAGACGCGGGTCTCAAAATGGGACCGTTGGCTGTTGAGGGAAGACACTGACATGCGATCGGTCGGAACAGAATGAGCTGATGTTTTATCCGAAGATTCGATCTTCAGTCTAAGTAACTTGTCCATGATGAGAACGTTTTGTTCCCTTATTTCCTTGAGCAGTTTGGTGTTGCTATCTTGAAAGCGATAGGAAAAGTAAAGGAAAACCGGTAAAGCAACAATAACCGATAATCTTCGGATGGTCCACTGCATTTGATCTACTTGCACGTTATCCAGGGAAGAAAGAAATTTGTAAAGTATGATTTCCAAAAGCAAGCTCGCGACAAGATTGATTAACAGGAAGCTCCGAGATTCGGCAGTTCGCTTGGACGATGTGGCAATCATCACGGCCACCAAATAGCCTACGTAGAATATCAACCGATCGACGAAAGAATATCGCCCCACAATCCAACTGTGCAGAAGATAGAATTCTCGAAACAACTCCGTCAACACGGCTTCGTGTTGTTTGGTAGAATTTTTCAAATCTTCCGTTAACCTGTCCAAAGTCAGCTGAGACCCGTTCAACGAACTGGCCAATCCATTTCCCAAAGCAAGCATTTCGGTCTGCAAACGTAATCCTTCCTTTTGATGTTCCAAAACCACCCGCTGTACCTCGCCAGCCATTTCCAAACGGTCGCTCACTTCCCGGGAACGCACGGTGAGCCTTTCCACGGTCCGATCCGATTCCCGCTGCCAGCGTTGGCTCTGCAGAAAGAAGCACATATTCTGAGTCTGAGTGAAGAATTCCGTATAAACCCCAAAGGCTCGGTCGCTCATCTCGCTCATGCACAGCCGCTTGAGACTCTCGGTCCGTTCCGAGGCACAATCTAGCCGCTCCTGGCCGGACATCTCCAGGAAGCAATCGGTAAAGTGCAGTGCCAGATCAACCTGGATGGAATCCGTCAGCGATTGGCATCCGTTGCGTAAGTGTTCCAGCGATTGCATCCAACAGTCACCATACCGAGGCAAGTTGATTTTATTTTCTAGTTCCTGTGGGGAAAAAATAAGTTAACTTAAATTTTAAAAATTCCGAACTTGACACAGAGGGGTACTTACATTGAGTTGATTCTTTCCCTTTTCAGAGATTGCCTGGGAGATCGGGTCATCGTACCTCTGATAATTCGAACCTTCGATATGCTGGACGGCCAGCATTAACAGCAACAATTCGACGACGATCATTTTAAACTCGATTTTTCAATGAGGTACTTTTATTTTTTTTTTTTTTCTTGAAAAAGCAGCGGAAAAAGCGTTCTAGTTTACGGAGCGTCTCAATGGAATTCTTTAGCACTACCTATCAGACAGAAAAACACTATCTCTTCATTTAAGTCAGCTTTCTCTTTAGAATAATTTGTTAGAGAGTAATAGAATAGTACAGACTAGAACTAATTAATTCACTTGTTACTATCGAATTGTATTTCCTTGACCCTAACTATGATTTTATATCGATGGGCTGACGTTAAATCAATAAAGCACAATTACAATAAAGCACAATTACAAAAATTTCTCAACTAAACCGATACATTGCCATTTGCGTATTAAAACGACGCTAGAAACAGCTGGCCCGCAGTTCGCCGAAACGCAAAAAGGGGTTTCTTTGTTTAATGTTTATAAACATTTAGCCCTACACTGAACGAAAATAATTACTAAAAAGTTTACTGAAATATCGTAACATTCTCGAAGCTGATTTTTATTTCAATTTCGCAGACTTTTTAAAAAATTCTGCCTTGGAATAATCATATAGGGCCGTTCACATACGACGTGGATGGAGGGGATGTATGAAATGTCCACGAAGAGGGGGGTTGGGGCTTGGGTCATGTTCACGTGGACATACTTACATCCAAAATATTTTCTAAAGGTGAAAAAATATTAAGATGTTTAATTCAAAATCTTAAAATTGCAAAGCTTTCCAGTTTCAGAATTAGTAATGATAA
>NW_026597598.1:0-3501 GCF_029784155.1 Uranotaenia lowii
ATGAGAACGAATGAAGCTGTGTTATTAAGTCGTGCCATTGCGAAAACCGAAAACCTAAAGGAACTTTACGTAGGCGGTAACTTCTTTAACCCAGATGAAATCAAGGATCTGGTTAAAATGTTCGGGCGGAATCCAAATGTCAAAGTGTTGTCCTTGGGAGATTACCAGTTCGTGAACAAGGTTGCTGCTAGGGTTAGTACAATATTAGCATAGGTACTTTCAACGTAAACTTTGATAACTTATTGAATACTTTTAAAGCTCGCCAAACGTTGCATGACTCGCGACCCCACTAAATCGGTAACTTACCAAGGAGTCATACTTAGCAATCCACCTCGTACAATAGATGTACCGGAGATGTTGCTGAACCGTTGCCGATTCCTTGGATTCAAACCGAAGAAAAAGAAACTGAAAAAGGACCTGGGACACTTCATGTTGCAGCTCCTGCAACTAGAAAAACCATTGATCGAGCGAGACGATTTCGTAGCCATGGTGAAGAAATTCCGCATCAAGTTAAATCGGAATTTACTCGAATCACTGATGGATGCATTCGTGGAACAACGAATGGTCAATACGGCGGCAATGGCTACCAAGTACCTGCAGAAATACCCCACCGATCCACCTCCACCAAAGCCTCAGAAAGGCGGGAAAAAGAAGCCCAAAAATGGGAAAAAGAAAAAGTTTTGATCATTGATTAAATGTAATGTTACAAAGTTTCAAAATGAAGCGAGTGCGGTTCTAGAAAATATGACTAAATGAACAAATGACTAAAAATGACAAAAATGACAAAAATGACAAAAATGACAAAAATGACAAAAATGACAAAAATGACAAAAATGACAAAAATGACAAAAATGACAATAATGACAAAAATGACAAAAATGACAAAAATGACAAAAATGACAAAAATGACAAAAATGACAAAAATGACAAAAATGACAAAAATGACAAAAATGACAAAAATGACAAAAATGACAAAAATGACAAAAATGACAAAAATGACAAAAATGACAAAAATGACAAAAATGACAAAAATGACAAAAATGACAAAAATGACAAAAATGACAAAAATGACAAAAATGACAAAAATGACAAAAATGACAAAAATGACAAAAATGACAAAAATGACAAAAATGACAAAAATGACAAAAATGACAAAAATGACAAAAATGACAAAAATGACAAAAATGACAAAAATGACAAAAATGACAAAAATGACAAAAATGACAAAAATGACAAAAATGACAAAAATGACAAAAATGACAAAAATGACAAAAATGACAAAAATGACAAAAATGACAAAAATGACAAAAATGACAAAAATGACAAAAATGACAAAAATGACAAAAATGACAAAAATGACAAAAATGACAAAAATGACAAAAATGACAAAAATGACAAAAATGACAAAAATGACAAAAATGACAAAAATGACAAAAATGACAAAAATGACAAAAATGACAAAAATGACAAAAATGACAAAAATGACAAAAATGACAAAAATGACAAAAATGACAAAAATGACAAAAATGACAAAAATGACAAAAATGACAAAAATGACAAAAATGACAAAAATGACAAAAATGACAAAAATGACAAAAATGACAAAAATGACAAAAATGACAAAAATGACAAAAATGACAAAAATGACAAAAATGACAAAAATGACAAAAATGACAAAAATGACAAAAATGACAAAAATGACAAAAATGACAAAAATGACAAAAATGACAAAAATGACAAAAATGACAAAAATGACAAAAATGACAAAAATGACAAAAATGACAAAAATGACAAAAATGACAAAAATGACAAAAATGACAAAAATGACAAAAATGACAAAAATGACAAAAATGACAAAAATGACAAAAATGACAAAAATGACAAAAATGACAAAAATGACAAAAATGACAAAAATGACAAAAATGACAAAAATGACAAAAATGACAAAAATGACAAAAATGACAAAAATGACAAAAATGACAAAAATGACAAAAATGACAAAAATGACAAAAATGACAAAAATGACAAAAATGACAAAAATGACAAAAATGACAAAAATGACAAAAATGACAAAAATGACAAAAATGACAAAAATGACAAAAATGACAAAAATGACAAAAATGACAAAAATGACAAAAATGACAAAAATGACAAAAATGACAAAAATGACAAAAATGACAAAAATGACAAAAATGACAAAAATGACAAAAATGACAAAAATGACAAAATGACAAAAATGACAAAAATGACAAAAATGACAAAAATGACAAAAATGACAAAAATGACAAAAATGACAAAAATGACAAAAATGACAAAAATGACAAAAATGACAAAAATGACAAAAATGACAAAAATGACAAAAATGACAAAAATGACAAAAATGACAAAAATGACAAAAATGACAAAAATGACAAAAATGACAAAAATGACAAAAATGACAAAAATGACAAAAATGACAAAAATGACAAAAATGACAAAAATGACAAAAATGACAAAAATGACAAAAATGACAAAAATGACAAAAATGACAAAAATGACAAAAATGACAAAAATGACAAAAATGACAAAAATGACAAAAATGACAAAAATGACAAAAATGACAAAAATGACAAAAATGACAAAAATGACAAAAATGACAAAAATGACAAAAATGACAAAAATGACAAAAATGACAAAAATGACAAAAATGACAAAAATGACAAAAATGACAAAAAATGACAAAAATGACAAAAATGACAAAAATGACAAAAATGACAAAAATGACAAAAATGACAAAAATGACAAAAATGACAAAAATGACAAAAATGACAAAAATGACAAAAATGACAAAAATGACAAAAATGACAAAAATGACAAAAATGACAAAAATGACAAAAATGACAAAAATGACAAAAATGACAAAAATGACAAAAATGACAAAAATGACAAAAATGACAAAAATGACAAAATGACAAAAATGACAAAAATGACAAAAATGACAAAAATGACAAAAATGACAAAAATGACAAAAATGACAAAAATGACAAAAATGACAAAAATGACAAAAATGACAAAAATGACAAAAATGACAAAAATGACAAAAATGACAAAAATGACAAAAATGACAAAAATGACAAAAATGACAAAAATGACAAAAATGACAAAAATGACAAAATGACAAAAATGACAAAAATGACAAAAATGACAAAAATGACAAAAATGACAAAAATGACAAAAATGACAAAAATGACAAAAATGACAAAAATGACAAAAATGACAAAAATGACAAAATGACAAAGATGACAAAAATGACAAAAATGACAAAAATGACAAAAATGACAAAAATGACAAAAATGACAAAAATGACAAAATGACAAAAATGACAAAAATGACAAAAATGACAAAAATGACAAAAATGACAAAAATGACAAAATGACAAAAATGACAAAAATGACAAAAATGACAAAAATGACAAAAATGACAAAAATGACAAAAATGACAAAAATGACAAAAATGACAAAA
>NW_026597599.1:0-75000 GCF_029784155.1 Uranotaenia lowii
AGTTCATGAACCTTTTCGCTAAATGGTTCGTGAGCCAAAATCGCGGGGGAAAATTTTCATGTATGTTACGATTTCCACGAGCGAGACAGGATTCAAAATCCAAAAGAATCGTCTGTTGGTTGGACTGCCTCGCTCGTGTTTCCTATGGTTCGCGAACCTAAGGGATTTTTTTTCACAGCCTGCTCGCGCTTTGGCGAACCTTTACGGGTAAAAATCTCAGACGAGCGGGAATCGCCACTCGTGTACACGATTTTATTAGTCCTTGAATCTGAATCTGAAATCTGAATCTGAAATCTGAATCTGAAATCTGAATCTGAAATCTGAATCTGAAATCTGAATCTGAAATCTGAATCTGAAATCTGAATCTGAAATCTGAATCTGAAATCTGAATCTGGAATCTAAATCTAAAATCTGAAATCTGAATCTGAAATCTGAATCTAAAATCTGAATCTGAAATCTGAATCTGAAATCTGAATCTGAAATCTGAATCTGAAATCTGAATCTGAAATCTGAATCTGAAATCTGAATCTGAAATCTGAATCTGAAATCTGAATCTGAAATCTGAATCTGGAATCTAAATCTAAAATCTGAAATCTGAATCTGAAATCTGAATCTAAAATCTGAATCTGAAATCTGAATCTGAAATCTGAATCTGAAATCTGAATCTGAAATCTGAATCTGAAATCTGAATCTGAAATCTGAATCTGAAATCTGAATCTGAAATCTGAAATCTGAATCTGGAATCTAAATCTAAAATCTGAAATCTGAATCTGATATCTGAAAATTTGAATTAAATTTCGCGGGTCTTGACGGTTTGCTTCAGTTCTGAACCTAACATGGAATGAAAAAGAATAAAAAATCTCTTACAAGCCTTACAAGCCCAACCGTAGTTGGGCGGTTTGCATTTTATTCAGTAAAATTGCACCGTTAAATGAAACTGTAGCTGCGCCTCATTCTCTTTACCAAGTCGTCCGCGCGCTACAAGACACCCGACACCCTCTATCGTCGAGCGACGACCGAACATCACACGCAAGCAATGCACCATATCAATAATCGATCCCATCCAAACACGGCTCGGCGTCTTGCCTTAGGCTGCCGAACGCATCAGACGAACATTCAATTGAACGTTCAAAAGTGAACATTCAATTGAACGTTCAAACGACCCTATCTCGATAAGGTTGTTTGAACTTATCCCCGATGAATTCAAACGAACGGATCCTTCGGTTGACGTCGCCTTAAAATCAGTAGGCGAACTGTTCGCAAAGCATCGGAATGAACTTAAGAGATGCAGTCATTTGAACCAATCGTGCCACAGCGTCGTTGCGATGCGTTCATTTGCAATCAAAAGTCGGCGTGCTATGTTCGCAAGCCGACGCTTCCGAAGATAAAGTTAGTTTGATCTGGTCGGGAAAAAGTCGAACGCTGCATGCAAAATGATGCGATGCTTTGCACCTCTGGTCAACGTTAGAAAAGAGTGCGCAACTTCACGCGAATTCATTCTTTTCTGAATGCAACTGTAGCTCTCAGCCCACAATGCTCCATTGGTTGTGCTGATAATCTGAAATTCGTGGAGCTTTGCACGCCATGCAGGATTCACTAGAAACCGGTCACGTGATCCACATAGGTACATATGTTGTTAAGAACTAAGAAGGAAAATTTTCGAAAATAGAGTAAACCTTCTTTACTTATTTTATTTTTAAAATAACAACGATCTATTCATCTTAACACTATATTTTACAACATGCAGCATTATATGCAATTACGTCCTGGTGGTACAAAAAAAGGTTCAACAAATGAATTTCACAACTTAGACCGAATTCGTCCCCCGCTGTTGCGTACGAAAATTACTTCCGGACTCACTTTGGGTACCTGAACGGCACGGTAGTTGTTCACAATTTTCTTGTTGGCATCCTTAGGGCAGGACTGTAGCTGCCTGAAGGCGGCAATCTGTGCCCTCGAAACGTAGACCGGGGTTTTGTACACAATCCACGTTACACTCTCGTAATAGGGAGGTGTCGTGAGCGAGCCCTGGAGAATGAATGAGAAAGTATTTTATCAAACTGATAATCAAACCGACGCTTAGAATTTACTATTACTAACTACTACTACTACTTAGAATTTTATAGATAGATATTTATTTATTATTTTATTTTTTCCATAACTCTTACTTTGTATGAGTAGTAATGTCGGCTCAGGTCTTGCAGACCCATCCACGAAAGGCAATCTAGAAAGAACGGAATTAATATGGATAAAAAAAAAAAATTATCGAAATCTGGACTCCAGAAGGAAAAATCGAACCTGCATCAATCGCTGCTTCCGAGTTGGGCATCGTGATGTATTTAATCCCATTTACAATCTTATCGAATTCTGGGCAATCGGTATCACCGTAGGCGTGCACGAAAAAACCCATCACAGCCAAACCGTCAGGCTTGTCGACTGCTTCCTGAAAGCTGCCGTACTTGGCGTTGTAGTGAACAGCATGGGCTTCCATCGAGTAGCTGTTACCTTCGAGGATGTGCTCGCAGCCAGAATCATCTTCCACGCCCCAGTGGAAGTGTAGCTGCTCGAAAATGTACTTATTGTCCAAAGGGCCACCGATGATAAACGGCTGGTACGATCGCTCCGAAAACGTTATCTGGGGATTGATATTGAATACTTAGCTATTTGCTTTCCTGCTCAATTTGTTAAGGTACGGTATTGTCGTTTCATGTAGAATTTCACATTTATCCAACAACTAATTAAGTCAATTTTGGAAATTCGAAAGAATTAAAATATAGGTAAGGACTTCGGCATTAGATTATTAGGCGTAGGTACTTACCTACTGTAGTATATTAAATCATAGTAACCTTTCAATATGTTGACAAGATGAAAATAAACATTCTTGATTCAACTATTAGAGCACCTGTATCCGTGGTCCAAACAGCCGGTTTAGACCCAAATTCCGACCCGAGCAACCGCATTGGTGATCCATTATACCAGTTTCAACTCAACTTTTTTTAGAGCTGGTATAAGGATTGATCCAAAACTAATGAGATTTGGATCCAATTTGACGTAGTTCTAAACCGTTTGACAGTTAATGAAACACGAGTGCAGTTGCCAGTTTTTTCATTGGATCGGATCTAATTTCTTTGGTTCAATTCTCGTATAAATTAGACCCAAGAATAGACCACGAATACAGATGCCCTTAGAAAGTGCAGCCGTCATGAAGCTTCTCTTTGAATATAGAAACCAGTTCTGTTTTCTCGATACTACACCAACGACTAATAGTTTTTCAACTAAAGACAAGAAACTAACGTAACGATCGTTATTCACATAAAATCTATAAATAGTGTACAAATACGGATAATCATAAAACTCCACTTTGAAGTCGCGAATGCCATAAAGATGGTAAAACGACTATAATCGAAACAAAAAAAAAAAAAAAAACTCCACTTAATGGAATTAAATGACTTAATCTTTTAACTTTTCAATTTTGAAATTTCAATTACAATTTAATACAAAGAAACACTAACAGGAGAAAATTTAAAAAAAAAATCGAATCACACTCACCATAGCCGATGCTCCGTTATTGACGATCTTTGCTCGTCCTCGACCATCCCAGTGCCCGAAGTATTCCAATGGTTGGACACCATCGATTAAGTTCGTTGACCGTTGGCAGAGCGAAATCGGTGACTGTACGGGTGCAGTGGTTGTTGAAGGCATTTTTCTGTTTTTTTTTTTGCTGAAGGTTTACTTATATGAACTTATCCTAAGGGCAAGATCTGTGGAAAATACAACAACAATAAGAAATCTAAATTTTGCCCAAAAAGAGTGGCTGCTGCCAAACTGTACGTGTGCTTGATGGATATTGACTTCCAGTTTTTCGTTTATAGATCAAAAGGGGCAGCTCTGGGAGTCTTATCAGTCGAAAATGATTTGGAATTAATTTTTCTTTGGTGGAAGGCGTATTTTTTAATCTAACAAGTTATTATCAGCTAAACCGGTTTGATCAGATTTCCGATAAACGTGTGGTATGTTGAGATATGGAGATGATTTTTTACGTTATCGTTGAGGGTCGTGTTTGATCAATTTTACAGTTAAAGAGCCGACCTTAAAAAAGGTAGCTACTGAAAATCCCATCAGCTATAACTTGCAAACCATTGGACCAATTATCTAAAATTTGGTCTGGTTGCAATACTTGAAGAGCCTATTTTTAGTTTGTAGATCTTTTACTCAAAATAAAAAAAAAACTTAGAGATACGTATTAAAATGTAGAGGCTTCTTTGTCGCTTTGCCCTAGTTTTTAATGATTTAATTTATAGTGAAAAATGTTTTTTTTTATCGCTATCATTAAATCATCTTCACCATGCAATATCACACGTGTGCATTGGGATATGACCATAAAAAAGTGCTGCTGTTATGTCCAAGGAATCCGATGGCATATGGTTTACTGTGGCCCTTATTCTGCGCCACGCGTGAGCTGACGATAGTCGAGTCACTCGAGACACTCGATTCCAGAAGAAGTCGCTTCTGGTGAGGAACGTCACTTCGGACGAACTTTGGGACCTCAGTCGCTTCACTTGCACGGACTGTCGGATTAAGGTGGATTGCCATGACGGTGAGGTGACTCGATTATCGTCAGCTCCCGTGCGGCGCAGAACAAGGGCTTGTGTTCTCAAATGTTTTGTCACATGGGTTGAACATGAAAAAACCATTCGTGAGAGAGAGAGAGAGAGAGAGAGAGAGGGGGGGGGGGGGGGGGGGCTTGAATGGTGTAGCTTCAGTAGTTCCTGAGATATAAATCATCTATTCGAGTCCCAGAGAGATTAGTCCATCTCATCGAAGCACAATACGACTGCACGGAGGGTGTCATGTCTGATCCAATCCCGTTAACTGTTGGAGTAAGAGAAGGATGTACTTTATGACCGCTACTTTTTTCATCGTAATGGTAAGATTCTCTCGCCCAAACACAACAAGACATGCAGAGCAAACTCGACGACCTCACCGAAAGCTCCAAGGCAGCAGGTCTCAAAATCAATGTCGGAAAGACCAAGTCGATGGAAATCAATACAGAAAATCGTTCCAATTTCGTGGTAGCTGGACAACAGGTTGAGACAGTGGAGTGCTTCCAGTATCTTGGTAGTCAGATTACGCCTGATGGTGGTACCAAGAAGGACATCGAAACCCGGATCAGAAAAGCCCGATTTGCGTTTGCGAATCTCCGAAACATCTGGCGGTCACGCCAGATCTCTCTACGAACTAAGATCCGAATCTTCAACTCAAACGTCAAATCCGTATTGCTGTACGGGTGTGAAACTTGGTGCACATATGCGGTGACGACGCGAAAACTGCAAGTTTTTGTGAATCGCTGCCTGAGGAACATCATCCGCGCTTGGTGGCCTGGCAACTGGATCTCAAACGTTGAACTTCATCGCCGGTGTCATCAAAAGGCGCTAGAAATCAAGATTCGGGAACGTGAGTGGAGATGGATTGGGCACACGATGCGAAGAGATGAAAACGAGATTTGCAGAGAGGCGCTTGACTGGAATCCAGATGGGCATCGAAGAAGAGGCAGGCCCAAAAGCTCGTGGCGGCGAAGTCTAGCCGCTGAAATCCGCACAGTTGACGAGAACCTTGGCTGGCAGCAAGTGAAGACGCTGGCTCCGGATCGCCAGCAGTGGATATCTTTTATCTCAGCGCTATGCGCCGGTCAATCGGCGCTGGGCCCTTAGGTAGGTAGGTAGGTAGGATGAGATTCTGACTGGATCGATCGGATGTGCACCGAACCGAGGATTGCCGTGGAATCCTTCAACTATGGAGCAACTAAACCTGGACCTTGACCTATCAGACGATATTGTTTTGTTCGCCCCCAAAGACAGCAAGACATGCAGAGCAAACTCGACAACCCCACCGAAAGCTCCAAGGTAGCAGCTCTCAAAGTTAATGTCAGAACGACCAAGTCGATAAAGATCCGGGTGCGAAACTTCGTGCACATATGCGGTAACGACGAAAATTGCAAAGGTTTGTGAATCGCTGCCTGCGGAATATCTCTGCGTTTGGTGGCCTGGCGATTGGATCTCAAACGTGGAACTACATCGTCGGTGTCATCAAAAGGCGCTAGAAATCGAGAGCGTAAGTGGAGATGGATTAGACATACGCTGCGAAAAGATGTGAACGAGATTTGCAATGAAGCGCTTGAGTGGAACACAGAAGGACATCAAAGAAGAGGTAGATTCAGAAGCTCGTGGCGGCGAAGCCTAGCCCCCGAAATCTGAACTGTCGACTAGAATCTTGACTGGGACCAAGTAAAGACGCTGGCTCCGGTTCGTCGACAGTGGAGGTCTTTTACCACGTCCCTTTACCGGAGAATCGGCGCGGGAACATTAATAAAAATATACAAAAAGCCAAAAACAACACAAATAATGGTTTTTTTCTGTGATTGTCATCTTTATGTTATAATTCCTCATGGATCTAATTTGAGCAGCATTGCAAAATTTTAACTTCATGATTTTAAAAAAAAATAACTTTTAGGATTGAATAAAGAAACAAACCCTTTAATTACATCTTAGTTTAGTTTTCTGCGAGAAGGAACCTCAATGTGCTTAACACCGGTAATAAAACTAATAAATTTATTACACATTTTAAGCTCACATTGCTTAATTTTATCAACTTCCCACAAAAACAGAACTCTTATCAGTACACATCCAAAATATCCGCCTGGTCGTACGTTAAGTATTTCTGTTTTGTTTTTCTCGCTCGAAACTATACGCCGGTGAGCCGGTTTCGGTCACGTGCTCTAACACCTGTTTGATTATGAGCAGAAAAAAAACACCAATCCAGACATTAAACACACATAAGAGGCCACCACATTGACGTGTTTTTCTACTTTTTTCTTAACGGTGCAGAGTGGCTTCCATAAAATGACGTCACATTGGTAAACAGGGCCCTTTTGATTTTGCCACGATGGCTAGTTTGAGTTTTGAGAGGGCTATGAAGGCTAAAGAAAGCCGCTCTTGGGCTCAATTTACCTGATATCACAATTCTATATAAAGCACTGAATAGTCGATGTGTTTCTTATCCGCACATTATCGCACAGGCAGAATCGATCCTCAACTGAGATGTTGGATCCTATACGGCTCTCTGCGGGGTTTGAGGATCACTTTGCTCGGGTAGTTTACAGTTCCTGCTGTTTCGCAATTACAACTATTAGTCGCGTCTTCTTCGTCGATGAACCGACTTTTGCACAACAAATCGCCGTCATCAAAAAGCTGTGTATGGCGCCTTTCCTCCTGTTGCTGATCGATCGGTTTCCCAAAACAGCGACGATTTCCTCAAACAAACAAGGCGGAACCGAGAGAGCTCATACGTGAATTTGGCTACTTTCTGCAGCATATTTCACGCACATTGTGATCCGTTATCTGCTGTTGAGTACGCCTCGCGGAATTGACTTAGCCAACGGTATGCAACAAGCATATAAAGATAAACCATGCTTTTTTGCTGATTGTAGATGAGATGGATTCAAAGGATTAGTTTTAACATAGGCTCTGAATCGCCAATATTTAGGTTTCCGGTGGGACAAAAAAAAAACGTCAACTCGTCGCGGTTTGATGTCTGGAAACAACCTAACAGAAACGTTAGTAGAAAACACACTGGATAGGAACGATATGAGTCAATAATGTTGCATTTCTGATGCGTATGGCTTGTTAATGTGGCTTGCTACTGGTTATTCATGTAAAAGAATTTTTTTAGTTTACAAATAAATTTTGTTTAAAAAAAAACCTCATTGAATTATCAGCAACTAAAAAGTGGGTACTTTTGTAGAGATTATGAATAAGGCACATGGTAGAAAATTCGAAAATCAAGCCACACCAGCTAGATAATTTACCTGTTCCGTTCGTAAAAACATACTATATCAATACAACGAAAACTTTCTGAGTGAGATGCGGCCACCCCCACCTAACCCCATCGCTCAACCCTTCTTGATACATCCTTTTTAAGTGATAGTATGGCAAAACAACGCGAATATATGTATGTAGATCCTATGCACATTATACGAATGGCATTTTTTATACATATCTTCAATATAGCTTTAACTTTTCATAAACCTACCAAACCAAAAATTTAATTAAATTTAAAAAAATTATACCTTTTGGAAATGACGATTCAGATTAAAGGTTCGATTTATAAAGCATAAGCTTAAACGTCCAGCCGATTACCGAGTTCTGGCGAAAAAAATTGCCCTAGTATTGGTTTCCTACCTTTTCGGAGCACACTTCTGCTCCTCCGCCCCCCTTACTTACGATCCCGATTCCCGACTGATATAGTTTTGATAGTCGCGAAGCCTCTTCGAATAGGGTGGTGGTAGGTGGACCGTAAATATAATAAATTTTATCCAATAGACATTCTTTCTAAATGAGGACAAACTTATGTTCTCAAATATAATGGCGATTCGTATTTTTTCGTTGAATTACATCCGCAAATTGAATTCATTCGAATACATTAAAAAATGCGTTTTAATTTCAAACTAATTTTTTTATGTTTTTCTTTTATCTTAAAAACTTTTAAAAAATACTATATACAAAGTACCTAACATCTGACTTTTCTTAACTTTTAATTTTGTACTAAGATCTTTCATTGTTAATAGTTATTAAATAAAACGTGATCTCGATTCATTTTCTATGTCCTCTGTCCAGATTCAAATAAAATATTTCGTTTTGACACTGACACTGACACAGCGGAAGTCGTGCCTACTATGTACTCCAAAAGCAACTGCGGTCGAGAAGACTTAGTCCTCGCACACAGGGCAACCTGTACACGACGCTCAATAGATCGTTTGTCCTTTACGGGCACAAGACGTGGATATTGCTCTGGGAAGACCTGCGCACACTCGGAGTAGAAATGGTTAGACCAAGTGGAGCGTAATCTGGCGTATGTGGGTTGGAGAACAGTTGCCATGAACCGAGTGAATTGGAGGAATATTGTTCATCAAAATAACTGTTCAATTTCGAGTTCAGAAAAAAGTGGGGTCTTGCACCTAATATCTCAGAAACTATTGAACCGATTTTTATAAACTTCATACCATTGAATAATTCAAACTCTCAAAAAAAAAAAAAAAAAAGATTTGCAATTGAATTAAAATTAAGAATTGTATATTTTTGTAAATATTACGAAACACTTCACATTTCCCTTGCATGAATTGGAATTTCCAGAAAACCCCTACAAAATGCTGTAGAGTCCTTTCAATGCAATAAAACAACACATCTAGTTTACTCTAGACCTCAGATCAAACTGATCTCACGATCAGCGACAGAGCCTTCGTTTATTTAACTACTCGAAAGCTCATCAGGTTTGAGAGCACAGTAGCATAGATGCTAGAGTTACCATATAGTACATTACAAGTTCTTTCCCCTTTAGTTTCAGTATACAATATTTCGAATTTATCTTATAGTTTGATCAACATATGTTTTAAATTTATCTACCATTTCTTTTAAATATTTTCGAACTGTTTCCATTGAAACACTTATTTTAATCTAAAATCCGATGCCATAATAATTCAAATTATTTCTTTTGTTGTATTCGAAATCAAATAAACTCAATTCAATTTATCATGCTTCGCGTTTTTGTTATAACTAACACTTTTTCATTTTCAAACACATCTTTTTTTTAACTTTAATCTTTCAGATCGCCTAGGACAATTTGCAAACGCAGGCTGACTTGAACTCCTTTGAGTTTCTTGAATTCCTCCATCGTCGAATCCCAAAAACTCCTCATCACTCGTAGATTCTGTCCTTTTCCTTTTAACATCCTTTCTGCACGGTACTGCCATGTTTATCCCTCTCTCAGTACGACCCTGGACCTTCAATTGCCCTCGATGGGCCCTCGCAACGACGTTTCCAATTGCCACCTGGAAAACAGTAGGAGAACATTGCTTGATGAAGGTTGCCTTTATCCAACGTGAGCAATCTTGTGGGTTGCTAGAGCAATCTTGTGGGATGCTAGAGTTACCATATAGTACATTACAAATGCAAGCATTTTTAACGGAATGCAATGTTATAAAATTCGCCTCAGTTTTTGAGCATTTGTAACATCTTCTGAAAATTCCGATGAGAGAAAGACATACCCCTGTTAAACAGCTAATAACTATTTTGCCTAATAAGATACGAAGTTACGGTCTTCAACACAGTTGTTCAACGGAAAATTTCCTTTAAGAAATTTTTAAATTGGCACAAAAACCATCAGCTCGTTTGGTTCCACAGAAGAAATAAAAATGATGTTGATTTTTCAGAACAAAATATTCAATTTTCCCATACAAAACTAAAAGTTCAAATTTACTCATGTAAACGTTGCTCAAAAATTCTGCAAAAAATCATGGATGCGTTTTGGACCAAAACGAAGCTTTTTAGGCCCCAGGGTTTGAGAAATTCGAAAATGACCCCAAATCGACTCAGTCTACCGAGCATATCCATAGTTCAGGCAGGGCTAAAAGTGCCATAAGGTAAAAAAGTAGGGAAAAATAGTTACTTTTGAATGAGATTAGAGCAAAATAAGTGACAATATCAAGTAAAAAATAACAGGGATACGAACATTAAAAAATTCAACAAAATCATTTTTATAAGTATCGATAAGCTTCAAGTAAACAGGAAAATTCAGTCAGAGTTGTCGTGTCAGTATTTGATCACGAACGGTACGCGATCCGATGTTGCATGAAGATGATGTAAGAATAAAAGTAGAGTCAGTTCGTAGTAGACTGCCAAGCAAGTTACAGCTGTTTTATTGTGAGTCAGGTGTGAGAAAGTCCTTAACACAAAAGTGGCGACGAGGGTGATTGAACCCGTGTGAACCTCGGATTTTTTTTTAAAGGCGTAAAAGCGTACGAATCTGAAACCGTAAATCGAGTTTGTGGGTTTCTGTTATAGCGCTGAAAAGAAAATCTTTTGTTTGGTTCTGGATCTGTGTAAACGGTGCGAAACAGAAATCAGATAAGTTTGTGAAACCAAAGCGGGAAAGTTTTGTGCAAAAATCATCGATAAAGAAAGGTGAAGATATTCGGTATTATTCGAAGTGCCATTGTTCTGATTTCGCTTATATAATTGGAAACCAAGCTCGGAACATTATTACGCCGCCATCGTGTTTTCCGGCGGGATAGATCTCAACTGTAAAGCGAGAAATTTCTCGTGAGTGTGGGAGAAATAGCAGAAAAGGTGAGTTACCGTTCAAGTTCATTTTGGTTCTCTGGAAACATTTATTGTTGTTGCTGTAAATCGAAATTGTATCGTGCGCAACTGTGCAACAAAACTGCGTGACAAAATAAGCTATCTGTGTTGCGCGACACTTAACAACTACATTAATTTTCTAGACTAATAAATCTTAAAGGATTATATTTTTTTTTGTTTTTCAACAGCAAAAAAAAATGAACACTTTTATTGGGTCAGTTGAACCGTATGTTCCGGGTTCCTCATTTGCGGATTACGCCGAACGCTTGGAATACGTTTTCAATTATAATAATGTGCCAGAGGCAAGCAGGAAATCACTTTTTATCACTGTTGGCGGGGCTACTGTCTTTAGTGAGATAAAGAAGTTATTCCCTGGTGTGGATTTAAATACACTGCAATATAACGATGTTATCAACCGCTTAAAAAATCGTTATGACAAAACAGATGGTAGAATGAAAAGGAAAGAAAAGTTTTATGGAAGAGTTCAAGGAAAGGATGAGATGGTAGAAGATTTCATATTGGACGTAAAATTGTTAGCTGAAAGCTGTGGATTTGGCTCGGAAGAAAAAGAAAATCAAATCAGAGATCGCATTGCACTAGGCGCTGCTGATTTGAAAGCTCGAGAACGGATTTACGAGCTGGAAAATCCAAGTTTAGATGAAATCGAAAGGATTTTGATTTCTCGGGAACAGATGGCTAAACATACATTCAGAATTGAAACAACGGAGAGAGTAAGCGCCATTGAACGGATCGGTCGCCGATGGAGTGATGATCGAGTCGATTGGAGAAGGTCTAGAGATAGCGGTAGGCGAGAAGTGTATCCATCTCGCGATCGCCAAAGCCGATTCAACTATAGACAACGAAATCGGTCATACTCTCGGGACCGATCCAGAGGAGGTGTTGTGTGCAGTTTTTGTAACATGAAAGGACACATAAGAAGAAATTGCTTCGAGAGAAAGAAATCTCAGCAATCAATACGATTTTTGGATGATTCAACAGAAAACGTGTCCCCAAGCTTCGATTTCAAGCGATCCAAAAACCCTGATCCAACTGATTCGGATGATGAGTTGCAATGCTTGTCAATTAAGGTAAATGGTCCTGTATTTATTTATGTAATTATTGGTGGGGTAAGATTACGCATGGAAGTCGACAGTGGATCAGCTGTTTCAGTGATCAGTGAACAAATGTTTCGCGAAAAGCTTTCCAATCATGATTTGGAAACTTGTAACAGAAAATTGTCAGTAGTAGACGGGGCGAAACTAACAATTTTAGGTTGCTTAACAGCAAAGGTTTCTATTAATAATTTGACGCATAACGTAACACTAATTGTGTTGAAAAGTGCTTGTAATTTTATTCCTCTTATTGGACGAGATTGGCTCGATATTTTCTTCGGAAACTGGAGAGAAAATTTTACAAACTATTTGTGTATAAATAATGTCAACATACTAAGTAAAAATGAACGAATTATTGAAAATATTAAACAAAAATTTGAAACAGTTTTCAATAAGGATTTTTCAAAACCTATAGTAGGATACAAAGGCGATCTTGTTTTCAAAAAAGATCGTCCAATATTCAAAAAGGCTTATACAGTACCTTTGAGGCTTAAGGAAAAAGTTATTGAACATTTAAGTTCTTTGGAAGACAGTGGTATTATAACGCCAGTAAAAGCCAGTGAGTGGGCATCGCCTGTGATTGCAATTGTCAAGAAGGACAATGATTTGAGACTTGTTATAGATTGCAAAGTCTCGGTTAATAAGATTATTGTGCCAAATTCATATCCCCTACCTCTGGCTCAGGACATTTTCTCAACATTATCAGGAGCAAAAGTGTTCTGCTCTCTCGATTTAGCGGGTGCATACACACAGCTAGAATTGACCGAACATGCTAAAAAGATAATGATTATTAATACAATTAAAGGTCTATACAAGTACCATCGGTTGCCACAGGGAGTGTCCTCATCCGCTAGCATTTTTCAATCGGTGATGGACCAGATATTGAACGGATTACAAGGAGTTTCGTGCTATCTAGACGACTTGATTGTTTCTGGGAAGGACCAGAATGAATGCGAAATTAGGTTATATCATGTTTTGGAAAAGCTAGAAGCAGCTAACATTAAAGTTAAATTCAACAAGTGTAAGTTTTTCGTTGAAGAGTTGACGTTCTTAGGACACATTATAAGTAAAGATGGGCTTAAACCTTGTCCTGATAAGATATCAACGATTGCAAAAGCAAAACCGCCAGCAAATCCTAACGAACTCAAGTCGTTCTTAGGATTGATAAATTTTTACGGTAAATTTATACCAAACCTGTCTTCTAGACTAAACTGTTTTTATAAACTTTTGAAAAAAGATTCCAAATATATTTGGGATGAACACTGCAGCCTACAATTTGAAAAGTGTAAAACATATCTTCTGAAATCTAATGTTCTTGAATATTTTGACCCAAAAAAGCCTCTGGTTGTAGTGACGGATGCTTGTAATCATGGGTTGGGTGGTGTTCTTGCTCATGTTGTAGATGATCATGAAAAACCTATAATGTTCACTTCTTTCAGTCTCAATGATGCTCAAAAGAAGTACCCGATATTACATCTAGAAGCACTTGCTGTAGTAACTTGTATTAAAAAATTTCACCGTTATTTATACGGGCAAAAGTTTGTTTTGTACACCGATCACAAACCTCTGCTAGGTGTGTTTGGAAAAGAAGGAAAAAACTCTATTTTCGTTACCCGCCTTCAGCGTTATATAATGGAACTTTCCATATATGATTTTGAGATAAGATACAGGCCATCAAATAAAATGGGTAATGCGGACTTTTGTTCGCGGTTTCCTCTCTCTTGTCCAGTGCCACGAAGTTTGGATAAAGAATATGTAAAAAGTTTAAACTTCTCAGAAGATTTGCCATTAGATTTCAGGTTGATTTCGACTGAAACTAAAAAGGATCCTTTTATATCAAAGGTGTTTGATTTCATGAATCAAGGCTGGCCAAAAAGAGTTGATCGCGCTTATAAGGATGTAAAAGCACAAGCACATGATTTGGAATTACATTCTGGTTGCCTTCTTTTTCAGAAAAGAGTAGTTATACCAATATCTTTGCAACAGAACATTTTGAAGATGTTACACTCGAATCACGCTGGTATGGTAAAAATAAAGCAGTTGGCTAGGAGAGTTGTATTTTGGTTCGGTATCAACGCGGACATTGAAAGATTTGTAAAAAATTGTGAAACTTGTAATCGCACACAAGTTGTTTCAAAAACTAAAGTTTTTTCACCTTGGATACCTACTACCCGTCCCTTTAGTCGAATACATGCAGACTTTTTCCATTTAGGCGAAAAGGTGTTTCTGTTGATAGTAGATAGTTTCTCGAAATGGATAGAATTGGATTATATGCAATTCGGAACAGATTGTAAAAAAGTTTTAAAAAAGTTTACTAATGTCTTCGCTCGGTTTGGTTTACCTGATGTCCTCGTAACAGACGGAGGTCCACCCTTTAACTCTGCTGAATTTGTCAAATTCATGCAAAAACAAGGTATAGTGGTTCTCAAAAGTCCACCGTACCATCCGGAAAGTAACGGTCAGGCAGAAAGGACTGTGAGAACTGCGAAGGAAGTTCTCAAGAAATTCTTCCTTGATCCACAAACAAGGAGTTTGGATATGGAAGAGAAAATAAACTATTTTCTGATCAATTATAGAAACGGATGTTTAACAAAGAGTGGAAGTTTTCCATCTGAGCATGTTTTATCGTTTAAACCAAAAACAATATTGGACTTAATAAATCCCAAGAATCATTACAAACAAAATTTAGTTCCAAATCAAACGGTTGTAGGCCACAGAGCAGATACCACATATAAGCACGTTGAAAAGTTAGATAGATTTGATAACTTGGTCATGGGGGATAAAATATGGTATCGAAATCACCGAAAGGATTTCGCTCGTTGGTTGGAAGCAGTTTTCATTAGAAGATTGTCACTGAACGTTTTTCAAATCTCAGTTAATGGCCACATTTCATCTGCACATCGTAATCAATTGAAACTAGGAACTGAAAGACAAGCTTCGAACAATATATTATTCAAAAGGGTCAACAAAAAAAGATTCCGGGAAGATGATGAAGAACCTGATTTTGCTGGATTTCCTGACGAAACTTACCCTGAAAGTTCCGGTTTTTATAATGTTCTAAGAAATGCTAATAATGTAATTACAGGTCTCAGAAGATCAGAGCGGATAAAAAGACGATGTAAAGATGCTGTCCAAGGGCCGCCGAGGAATTTCCAGAGATGATTTATAATGAGAGTGCATATGGTTTGATTATTTATATAATTATCGGATTTGTTGAATTATTAAGTGAGCATTTGCCAAATGAATTGAATATTGCT
The DNA here is from genome assembly GCF_029784155.1 of Uranotaenia lowii. Taxonomy (NCBI): domain Eukaryota; kingdom Metazoa; phylum Arthropoda; class Insecta; order Diptera; family Culicidae; genus Uranotaenia; species Uranotaenia lowii. The sequence continues at coordinate 15,562 of NW_026597599.1, forward strand.
ATTTAAAAATGTATTTCGCTGCATATTGTCATAAACGTTAACTAAAGGGTGGAGGACTGTCGTGTCAGTATTTGATCACGAACGGTACGCGATCCGATGTTGCATGAAGATGATGTAAGAATAAAAGTAGAGTCAGTTCGTAGTAGACTGCCAAGCAAGTTACAGCTGTTTTATTGTGAGTCAGGTGTGAGAAAGTCCTTAACACAAAAAGAGTGTAAATGAAAAACAAGTCAACTGAGAATCAATCCAGGCGGAGTTAACTTAAAAATACAGTGAAGTTTTCGAAGCAAAAAAAAGCAAAATATATGGAAGTCTTTTGAAAAATAGGATGCATAGATATTCTCGATTATAAAATTTCTCATTGAGAGTTTTTGAGATATTGAATTTGTCGCCACGTGTACTGAATTAAAAAAAGGAATCTTATTGAAAATTGTGCAAAGCAACTAAGCAATATTATGACATACTCTTTAACACATTGTAAACAGTTCGAATAAGCTTCCTGTCGTTGATGATTGATGCATCCCAGATTATAATCCAATGTACAAATTATAAGTAATGTTCCCTGCTCATAGTAAAAAAAGGTACACCATGGCAAGTGCAAACATTTAACATTTCTCAATTACAAAAAAAAAAAAATTCTTCTAGAAATTTTTGTTTAGGCCCACACAAATAATCTGACATAGATAAACTAAACTTTATTCAAAATATTCACTTAAAATACTGCACTGTTTGATTACACAAGAATGGAATGAAATTTTGTTTCGCATATTTTGGCTTAAAAAAGGGCATTCAAATCCGCTTTTTTGCTGAAAAGTGGGTGTTTGGGACTGATATTTAAGTGAAAGCAGAAAATTTATGATAAATTTTCAGTATGGTTCAGTATCCTGAAAGTTATATGAAAATAATATTCACTCTTGTAAATCCACACTGCGGGGCAGTGGCACCTTTAAGCCATGTAACATCAGCCATTTCAGAATTTCATCTCCAAGATGGTTCAGCATAGTATTAGAAAGGTCAGAAGGGGTATCCAAAGTGTTGTATCTGAAGCGGATATTCAAAATTCTGTAATATCTTAGTAAATGAAGGTTTCTTATCTAATTACATCACTAGAATTGGTATGAAATTGGCTTTCTGGTGAATATAAGTTTACTGCGGGATTCTTGCGTTAATATATTTAAAATCAAAGTGCAAAGTTGAATTTAAGTGCAAGAAAATAAGAAAAAAATTGCAAATTGACAAAAAGTTTAAAAAACAGCTACCTTTGAAAATTCGTCAGAAATTCTGCGTTTCATATTTTGACAATCTAAAAGTGCAAAAAAGTACCAAATTACGTCAATTTTCCAATCCTCATTTCAATATTTTTCTGGTGTGACTGAAACAATTTTGACGGTTCATTGAGTACGGTTTTTACTCCATTTTTTTACACTTTTTGTAATCATGATCTTAAAAAATTTCCTTATGTGTAACGCATAACTTTTAACTTCAACTTTCTTGGAAACCAAGAATTTTTTTTTGCATTCTCTTCTTCTGATCTACAATATTTTTTCCGAAGCTTGATTTTTTTCGGTTTTTTTTCTTAAACTTTGAATAACGGAAAACTGAAGTGTTTTATGTGAATATTGTCTGAGAAACATATTTGAGCTGCATTACGAGGTTTCCAAAACTATGAATTTTGTAAAAATCGGTTGAGAAACAAGAGAGATAGAGCGTTTTTAGGCGAAGATTGTCAAATTGACAGTCAAGGTCTGATTAGGAAGTTTTTTTCCTGGGCTGCAGGGTGCGTCCATAAAAACAGTAATGATGCAAAATTAAAAATTTTAAGAATTTATTGAGAGTCCCCGAAGATTTTTTTAATTTGGATGCACCCGAATAAAGTTACAAGCCGCTAAACTTGCAATAGTGTCATATTGCCACTCAAGAGCGGATTAGAGTTAAAAAGAAATTGTTATTAACATTTTTCTTTCATTCGGAATGACAGCTTGCTGAAAAAAAATTCTTTCATTTCAAACTTTCGATACATAAAGTTGAACACTCAATTGTGTTTCTAACATTTTTTGTTGAGCACTGTTATTTTATTTGTAAACACGTTTGAAGCTTCTGTTGACCTTTGTTAGTTTGCTTGCAGAAAGTCGTTTTTTTTCAATTTAAAAAAAGTGTGCTTCTCAGGCAAAGTAACTTAAATAACCACTCACCTCTGTTAAAAATGGCCCATAGCATTTGATGGTTGTAGGTTTTAGTGTCGCTTGATTTTCTCATTATTTCTACAACCATTTTCCGTATGCTCACCTTTCGCATCCGTTTCTTCCGTTTGATGTTTCTATACTTAACTGCAATCTAAAATCTACAACAAGAATAAATTTAGCTATTTCATTAACCAGCTTGGTGAAAGCTTGTTTTATCGTATGAAAACTAACTGTTTGGCTTTTAAGTTCCTTGAACATTTTCCTTGTACAAAATTCCCGTGAATTCAGTCCAAGTAAGCAGGAACGAAAATAGGTCATTCGGTCACTCACCTTTTTCCGCGTGATACATTTTTAACTAATATACTTTTGATTACAGGTGACGTGGTACCCTTACATTTAAAAAAAAAATTGTACTTATATGACGAAAGATCCACCCCAACGTTTTAATAGTTCATTTCTAGAAATGCATCGATAAGGCATTTTGCGAAAGTGATGGAACTACACAGCTATACCTACTACATAAATAGTTTACTACCAGCTGCTTCATCACCTCCCAAGCTGTTACTATATGTAAACATTAATATTCATTTCACTCAATCACGCGATGTCATTTTCTTCCACCTATCATCATTGGTACTGGAACTGATGGCGCATGCTGCTTCAATCAACAATACGTTCCCTCCATCACACCAACAACCTTATATTACCACTCCAAGTCCATCGCACTTTCATCAGGTTGCAAGAGCAAGGATAAGTTACCCTAAACTTATCCCACTTTTGAATTATAGATTGATCACTTGTCTATTATCGATTATTTAAACGTAGAAATATATCAAGTTAGACTCAAAATTAATAAATTAGAGCATTTTCTTTGTAGCTTACAAATAAAATTGATAATTATCCCGGATTTTCGGATCAATCGACAACATCACTCTAATCTCCTCAAAAGACTTGTTATTTTGCTCAGGATCTTTACATCTCTGTCTTTCTGGTACAACTAATAACGAATTTTTTGAAAGGGTCCTAAATTACAATTAAGAAGAAAGTTTTATTAATTACCATTATAGCATCATTTACCGAGTTTGGTAAAAATGGTATTACGTAATGAAAAACACGAAAAACTGAGCTAGTAAACTCAATTAAAAGGGATAATTTAATAAAATATAGATACTTTTACCTATTGCGCGGTGACCAACTCAGAGTGCCATCTTGCGACCTTCGATGGATATTTCGACTGCCCTCCGAGCGGTTTTCAACCGTTTAGCATCGATAAAGTTCTTCAAGTGGCGCTCGTAGCGATTCATTTTTTTCTTGGTTATCTGAAAATTCAATAATTGATTCATAGGATTAGTTTTGATGGCAAGCTAGTTTACTAAGCATTTGATCTTACCCGACTCATATCTATATCACTGGTGGATTTTGGTCGGACAAAGTATTCCTTATCCGACGGCATCGGAACACGGGCTCGCATGACCCATCCCTTGTCGCCTGGTCGAAGGGCACCCCTGAACGAAAAAAAAACATCAGTATTTTAATAAAGAAATCTTTAACGAAGAACTAACTTTTCTGCTTCGGTAAACGGTAATCCTTTTTTGCTGCCGCCGGTGCCGCTGCCACTAGCAGTTGCTCCACTACTACCACTAGGCCCTTGGGTGTCTGAGGTGGTCTTGCGCTTCTTAGGCATCTGGGCAAGATCCCGCTCCTGTCTTTCTTCCCGGGACATGGCTTTGAAGTCCGTGCTGAGGTTGAAAATCGGTCTAGCCCATTCAGAAATCAACTTACCGGCACGTGTGCGGTTTAATTTCGATTCACGTGGGTGTTTATAGAGATACATGACAGCCTTTCCGATGCCGGACTGCTTGAGGTAGGATTTATCAATCGCTGGAAACTACAAAATGCAAACATTATTTAAAAATCATTTGTTCGAAAGACTAACCAACTTACGTCGGAAAGAAGTTTAAGAATTGATTCTCTTATCTGCAAACAAGGCAACGACTTATTGGGTAGCGGAGCTAGCCAATCTGTTAGGACATTTAGTACGTTATGTTCTAGGAATGCCAGCTGAAGATCCTTTTTGATCAATTGTGACATAGCATGCTTGAGAATGGCTATCTTTTTAGTGGCCGGCCTTCCTTCCTTATTTAAAGCTCTATCGTCTTCGGCTGCATTACGCATCTGCTGCAACAGCTGTGCAATCAAATCGTCGTTATCGTTGATCAAATCTATATCATTCCGCTTTCGGCGACGTCCTTTTTCTTCCTTTTTACGCATCAACATGAGATCGAAATCATTCATGCCATTACTGCAAAAAAAAAATGCATTTTAAAATTATAAATCAGTAAAGGAATGAGTACTTGACTTACTCGCCAGTGCTTTCGCGAACGCCTTCGTCGTCAGAATCGCCTACATCGTCAACCAGAGGTTTATCGGCAGCAGCATTTTGATCTCCAGCTGTATCTCCATCCTCGGCGGTATCAGCAGGTGTATCCTCTTCAGCGTCCTCTCCTTCATGGTCGGAGTCGGTTATCTTAGCGCGTTTCTTCGGTGCCTCTTCCTTCTGGCGATCGTCATCGTCTTCCGAATCACTGAGAAGTGCAGAACGCTTTTTCTTCGTCACCGGCGAAGCTGAACCACTGCGAGAACGTGAACGCGATCGAGACCGTGATCCAGAACGACTGCGTGATCGTTTAGAGCTGCCACTGCGACTTCGTTTCTATTAGCAAAGTGAATCAATTATAAATTCAATAGCATACATTTAACTAAAATAACTTACAGAACTTGCCCGACTTCCACTTCGGCTACGACTTCTCGAGCGAGATCGGGATCTAGATACAGATCTTGAGCGCGATCTTGATCCGGATTTTCGGCTCTTGCTACGGCTACGTCGCTAAGAGGGATAAAATAAATATTACTAAAGTTTCCAATATGCGTAGGTCATTTCAACTAACCGAACCCGATCGGCTTCGGCTACGGCTACGAGATTTTGAACGCGATCCAGATCGGGAACGACTTTTCGAACCTCGGCTTCGTACCTATTGACAAATTAGTTATGGTAGGGTTAGTTAGATTTGGCGCAAATTTATAAATTCATAAAACATACCGAACTCCTAGAACGACTGCGACTTTTCGATCTTGAGCGTGATCTTGAACGGGATCGGGATCCCGAACGCGAACGCGAACGTGAACCTGATTTGGACCGGGAGCGAGATTTGGACCGGGAACGAGATTTTGACCTCGAGCGAGATTTTGATCTCGAACGAGATTTTGACCTTGAACGCGATTTTGACCTCGAACCAGATTTGGATCTGGATCGAGAACGTGACTTGGAACGAGATTTCGACCTTGAACCAGATCTAGATCTAGATCTTGAGCCGCTTTTGGATCTCGATTTTGAACGGCTTTTTGATTTCGACTTAGATCGAGATCGTGATCTGGAACCAGTTGGGGATCCGGATTTATTGGAACCGGCAACACTTGGTGAACGTGACCGTTTAGAGCGGTTTGAGCCTACACTTCTGCTGCGACTTTTGCGCAAAACAGGTGAACCACTTCTAGAGCGATTTCCAGCTCCATTTTTCACCGGGCTAGATTCGGGTGAGCGTGAACGACTCTTACTTTGCCTGGCGGAAGAATCTATGCTATCCTTAGTACTGTTGACATCTCCGTTTTTATTGGGACTACGACTACGGGAACGCGATCCTGATTTAGATCGGTTAGAACCAACACTAGGACTTCGTGATGCTCTACTTCCGGTCGATTTAGCTTGGCTAGGCGAACGAGACTTTGCTGACCCACTGGCGCTGCGACTTCCAGAACGGGATCGCGAGCGAGAGTTTCGGGATCCAGCAGGACTTGCTTCCCGAGAGGCCGAATGACGCTCGATGGAATTGTCTGTATTAAAAATAGAAGATTATAGAACAATAACGAGGGTTAAAAAAAATCACAATGGACGCACAGCTTTCAAAATTTTAATGTATCCAAAAGGTGATCTAAATACACAAAATCTTACCCATTTCGGACTCCTTCGTCGGCGAACTTAACCGTTGACTGTTTGTTACTATTTTTCAGGAAATCCTAAATGATTTTTTCGAAAATTTCACGTTGGAATATAATGCGCTTCACCACTTTGTATTTTTCTCTCCAACAAAAATCGGTTATGCGGATCCGTCATTGGAAAATCATTATACGCGTTCAAAATGTCAGAAAGCGCTGCTGTCTCTCTCTCCGCGGCCGCTTAACGTCTGAAAAGCGTCTTAAATCCGTTAATGAATTTATTACACACTTACTCTGGTTTAATAGAAGTTGGTTTTATTTTAAATCATGAGAATGTCATTTACATCAATTACTCGATCCCAAATTTGTTTTGAACTTCAATATTCAGTAAACATTCTATCAAATTTTAACAATCTTCTAGAATTCACATTATTGTATAAAAGCTTTTAAAAAATGAGAAATAGTTGAGGAGTTAAAAAAAGATATTTTTCAGCCTCCGGCATAATTATGACAGTGTTAAAAGAGTCTTGTTGAAAAATGACCTTGTAATAACTTTGTTACGTCTGCAATGAACAAAGCGAACGGAAAAGTAGGAAAATCGCATGCCATGCAATAATGTCACATTTCAGATAAAAAAGGTGCGATGTTTTCGTAATACAAAATAATTTACCTATTATCAAAAATCTGTACCTTTGAAAAAAGTTATCATCCTGAAAACTCAAAAAGTTTCTTGCATCTACAAGGCTTGTTTAACTACCCAACTAAATATCATCAAAAGAATTTTACTGCATTTTTTAAGCTATATAAATATCTCTATCTTTCTCTTCTATTTTACTATCCGTGTAAATCTCCGTTATTTATTTGGCAGCTCGGTCATCAGACGTTTTCAAAATCAAACAACGAAAAAAGAAAATTACTCTTGTCGTGTAATCGGATTTTCCACTTCTGGTGCGGGTCGGAGTTTTCTAATATTTTAAGAGATTTCCGTCGTTGTTTCCATTTCCGGGCGTGTGGCAGTGTGCATTATCCCTAGGTAAACGTTTACATAATCAAATAGTACCGATTCCTGGGGTGTAGTTGCGGAAAAACGGATTTAAACAATACTCGCTGCAAGGTAAGTCCCCGTTTTCACTCGCTGAGTAACTTGGACGGCCATCATCATCAATCAGCAGGTCGATTTTTTTTTGTTTTTTTTATGATAAGCACAGATAACGTCCGGTACAGACTTATCATCATCCATTACAAAGATATTTTAATGCTGTGATGTTTCAGCAAAACAAACGCGGTTTAAAAATTTGAGATCTATTGGAGGTAGTATCCACTTGATTTATGTTAATTGATTAATTTGAAAGGTTATTGAAATTTTATTGAGTAATGGTAGTCTTTATTAGATGATACATACCAGATTAAGCGAGTGACATGAAAAACGCACTTATCTACATATTTCTTAATTAAGCAGCATGATATATATATTTTTTTATTTATTAAAGACCCTTTATGATTTTAGAGAAATAATTGTAAAACCGGGACGTTCTCTCAAAAACTGATACGATAAAACTGAAAAGTTTTTACCTTAAGTTTTTGAACGTATTTGTTCCGTCGAGTCATACCGTATTTGTTTATGCCGAGTGTTGCACTGGTGCACCACTAGGTGCTGTCAAACTGATTGGTTATTCGGACAGTGTTGCTCTGGTTTTGACCTGGTGTTGCACTGCCATCGGGCGGTGTTGCCCCGAAAATTTTGTCAGTGTTACGAGAGAGCGTGTGAGTGAGTGAGGTAGCAATACAATGGCGACGATTTGTGTTTGTTTTTATCGGGTACGGTGGAACACTAACGAGGGGAGAAAACAAATACGGTATAAGTTTGTTCCACTATTGCTGATTGTGGCTTCCTAGATATGTCTCTGGCTGAGTGTAAGAGTATAACAGACAATGCTCTTAACATAAGCGATAGTAACGCTAACATTCCCCTAACAGAAGGGCTTTAAGTATGTGTTTTATAGTTAGAGGAATTAGAGGATTCGGTAGTTCAGAAGGGCAATAAGTATGTGGTTCATAATTTGAAAATTCGAGAATCGACATATCGACAATCGAATGAAATAAATATATAGCTAAGCCCATGGTCATCAGAAATAAACAATAGACATATTTCAGCACATGGCATCTGATAGTTTACCGGGTTTTAGCCTATGGCCATCAGAAATATACAAAAGCCGGGTTCAGTCCATAGCATAGGAAATGATTTGATAATAATAAAAATAATGAGATATTAATAACAATAAAACTAAAAACCTTGAAAAAGGGAAGATGTGGCATCCTAGATAGGCCTCTGGCTAAGTATACAAGAACGATAGCAATCGCTAACATAACTGAGTTCCCACGTATCTTGAGATCAATTATGTCTTATGAATCAACCTCGAGATGAATTTTGATTATTTTCTTTAGCGTCATTAATGCATTGAATGATCTCTCAAATCCAATTTAGCTAAAAAATCTAATTTTCCTGTTCACGTGGTATCTGAACGGCCCTTTTTAACTTGGGTGCAAAATGATAAAATTGCATAAAACGTTGAAATATGGTGTTATCTCGAAACATTTTTTTTTTGTCAAAAATCGACGTTGAAACTTCAAAAATCACCAAAGGCCGCACCAAATCGGTAAATTGAAATTTTAATTTTGGTGCAAAATGACTTACAAATGCATAAAACGTGAGATCTGGTGGTAACTCGAAATAATTTTTGGCCAAAAATTGAATTTCTGGAACTTGGCAGTTTTTCGGCAAACCGACTAAGTCAGAGAAATTTCATTTTGACCAATTTTTTTTCGATATAAAACCAGATTTCACGTTTTATGCAATTTACAAAATGTATTTATATGGTCGGTTTTCGAAATTCGACATGACCCATTTGGCTGCCACCTTAATGTTGTACACTGAGATGTTTGATCTTTTTTTACTTATTTACTACGGACGTTTTCTGAGGTATTTTAAATTAACATATTTATGTCCATCTAAATTTAGGTTTTTTTTTCATTAGAAATAATTAACAACCATGGGCCTCAACATATGACACTATAGTGATACTATAGATATATGTACCTAGTGAAAAAATATTATTTTCAAACGTTGAACCCCAAATTGATTGTTTTTTGATGATCACAAATCGGAAATGAAGCAAAACTACCCCGAATAATCCTAGCTGATGTGTCGCGTGGCCAAAACCATCCCAACATGACTAGCCTTGACATTCGGCTTCACCTTGCCATGTCATGGCTGCTCGAATGATTTCAAACCGTCAGCAAAAGTCCAGCCAACAAGAAAGAACAGAGGACATAGCAGCACGAACAGAACGACATAACAAAATAAAACATTCCGTAGACGGCAGAATCGATCCAGTTTTGTTTTGCCAAAATAAAACGCTAGTTGGAGCAGACTGGTGCTGTAATAATCCATACTGGTGGTAGAAGCCATTTGATAGTGTTATTTTTTATTATTTGATATCGTCACGCATCATTATTTAAATCTGTAGGTCCAACAGTTATTAAATATTCATTGAAAAAGAGCTTGTAACTTTTAGTTTCCACAAATGATGTCGATTTATAGGTTTGTTGTATGCTCATCAAGGTCTGGCGTGTGCACTGTCTAGAAAAAGATCATGGTGGATGGTTTTAAATATCAGAACAAATAAACAAAACCCAATATTCGAATTATGTTCGAATGTTTTGGAAATGTGACGGTGTGACGGAACCGAAAATTGCATATAAACTCGCGAGAACCAGCAGGAAAAAGAGAGAAAATTGGAGCGAAAAAGTGCAACATATGCATTGCATGCATATATGCTGCGATTTGCTCGGTAACGCAGCATGGATTGGGCTGGGAGTAAGTGCATTTCGAGCTATACCGGAACCGAACAAACAAGTTCTCGCGAACCAAAAGTGGGTCAAACTGGTGCTGCTGCTGTTTGTGGTAGGTTTCTATCATTGGAAAATTAGTTGCGTGACGAGCATCACCCAAGATATCGCACATTAATATGTTGTTGAAGTTGTTTCAATCAAACCTGTATACGTCGGCATGTGTAATCGAATTTGAAGTTCCCAAGAACATTGTTGAGGGTTAAGGAAAACCGATCCTTGCCATTTTGGTTATTGGTTTTGACAGTGAGAAACGGTTCGGAATGATTGGTTCGTGTTGTCGATTGGTTCTGTAGAGTATGACTAGAAACCGGAATCCGATACGGATAGCTGTTGCATAACACACGTGCGATGTTCGCAAATCGAGTGTGGGCCTATGCGCACTAAAGTGGTTCTCTTCCCCTATAAGATGAAGTAAAGTGTCAAAAAAATGTTTCAAATCCAGTGAAACAGAGCAAAAATGACCAACTTCAATGAGCAAAAGCTTTTTTCAATCTGTTGCTGCTATGAATCGAAGTTTGATCTTCGTTTAACACATTTAGCTGGATATTTAATTGTGCAATTTATGAGTTATCAACCTAGAGACCTACAGACCTATGATTTAAAAAAATGATCTCTAAGTATTCTCCTTTCCTTTCCTGAAAGTGCTAACAATTGAGTTACTGCGACTATTCCGACTGCCCTTCTACTAACATTGATTTAAAAGTGATACATTCGGCAAATAGAAACTCTATAAGTAAAATGCCTCAACACATTGCGGACCAAATACGAAATATCCCATTTTTTCGCTTGCCGCTAGTGTGCTACACTTAGATGTATAACTCGAATGATACGAGTTTTATAATGAAGCCATATTCTACTAAATCGAACATAGCATTGAGATTCCAAGTTTATAGAATTTGGTCCAGTGGTCTCTTATATAAAGTATGTCGAATGTTAGTGTTTCCGGGCTTAGATTTATTTATAATGTGTTAAATAGCAAACCTAAAATAAAAAAACTATATATCGGCATAGAGACAAAACATTAACCCTCATCCGTCCCTGAAATTTTTACCCGTCACAATCTCTGGTGTGCCAATTTGACGCTACTGACTGTCTCTCTTGTTTCCCAACCGATTTTTACATAATTTATAGTTTTGGAAACCTCGTAACTCAAATATGTTTTTCAAACATTACTCACCTACAACACTTCAGTTTCCAGTCCAAGAAAAAAATCCGAAAAAAACATGCTCCGGAAAAAAGACTGTAGGTCAAAATAATTTCACTTAGTGTCCAATAAAGCTGAAGTTAGAAGCTGTACGTTGCACATAAGGATATTTTTTTTTTAATTTTCAAGATCATTACTACAAAAAATGTGAAAAAGTGGTATAAAAACCGTACTTTCAATCAATGAAGTGTCAAAATTGTTCAAGTCACACCAAATAATTTTTGAAAGGAGGATTGAATTGACTGCAGTTTTTTTCCGAAGCATGTTTATTCGCATTTTTTTCTTAGACTTTGAATAACGGAAAACTAAAGTGTTGTATCTGAATATTTTCTGAGAAAAAATTGAATTGCATTACGGGATTTCCAAAACTATAAATTTTGTAAAAACCGGTTGAGAAACAAGAGAGATATAGCCGTTTTAAGCGAGTAGTGTTAAATTGACACTCAAGGTTTGATTAGGGAGTTTTTTTCTGGGCTTTCAGGGTGCGTCCATAAAAAAAGTAATGATGCAAAATTAAAGATTCCAAGAATTCATTGAGGGTCCCCGAAGAAATTGTTTTATTTGGATGCACCCAAATAAAGTAACAAGCCGCCATCTTCCAGTAGTGCCATATTGACACTCAAGAGCGGATTAGAGCTAAATAAGTATTCATTGCACAGAGGAGGATTTCAAACCAACATTGTCTGTGTTCTTGAATAATGTTATTTTCAATAATTTCATTTTTTATTTTTAATCTCTAGAACAAGGGTCTCACCTCATCTGTAGCTATTACGGTTTCTGAGATATTTTCAAAAGAAAATTGGCAAAATTATTAAGATAGGGTGGCTCTCATTCGGAGGGGGGAAGGGTACGATTCACCCAAAACTTTTGATTTTATTTATTTACTTTACAATAAGTCATCCTACTGATTTAGGGCCAAATCGGAGAGGGTCAATGCATTTTCATGGTCACTTGGTATGAAATAACCCATATATATAAGGCGGCATCCATAAATTACGTAACGCAAAAAATCCACATTTGTGACCCTCTCCCCCCATATGTCACAAATTGTAACGCTTCGGCGTACCCCCCTCTGAAAATTACGTAACGCTGATAATTACCCCCCCCCCCCCCATCTTATCATGTTTTTGAATACTGATTTTCGAAGGTAAAATAAAAATTTAACAAAATTTTTCAACGGTCTTTTAAACGGAATTGATATCTATCCAAATCGCTCCTTAGTTTTCATTTATGATAACTGTATAATAAATTGATTGCCTCATTACGAGCTGCTCTGTGCTTGTTAACTGATGATCTATGTACCTTGTTTACTTTATTTTGTTCAAGGAACATGCAAAATATATACCACTTAGGATTGTTTGATGAAAGAATCAAAATTGCTTTTTTAAATCAATTGAGAAAAAAATAGTGAAATTTCCGTCTTAAGGTTGAATTGAGCTCTTAGGGGTAAATGTACAAAATATTCGGTTTTCCAACGGTTATTTCACAGATATTCAATACAGTCTATCTCAGAATCTTGAAAGAGGAAAGGTAATAAACCAGTTTTAATCATGTTGAAGCTTACAAATTTTAAGCGGATTTTAGTTTGATTGTCATTCTGCAAAAATTGAATGTCATCAAAATATCTGCGATTGAACTGAATTCTTTAAGGAAAAAATCGTTACGTAACGATCAGCATACCTCCCCCCTCCCCTATGTCACAATTCGTAACGCTAGAGCTTACTCCCTCCCCCCCCTAGGAGCGTTACGTAATTTATGGATGCCCCCTAAATGGATTTCTGTCTTTCTGTTCCATATAGACTCGGAAACAACCATTTGGGAGATTTTCGATGAGGTCATCATATCTTCTTCTTGTTTTATAGCTGAATTCATCAGTTTTAATTTAAAACTTTTAAATTATAAAAGCCCGAAATCTTATCAAGTTATTTGTTGTGATACTCCTTTTCTATAGTATCTATCAAGACGAATTTCCGCATATTTCTAAAGTTCAAACTTATAATTTCACCTAACTACCTAACCTACCTAAGGGTCCAGCGCCGATTAACCGGCGCATAGGGCTGAGATAAAAGATCTCCACTGCTGGCGATCCGGAGCCAGCGTCTTCACTTGCTGCCAGCCAAGGTTCTCGTCAACTGTGCGGATTTCAGCGGCTAGACTTCGCCGCCACGAGCTTTTGGGCCTGCCTCTTCTTCGATGCCCATCTGGATTCCAGTCAAGCGCCTCTCTGCAAATCTCGTTTTCATCTCTTCGCAGCGTGTGCCCAATCCATCTCCACTTACGTTCCCGAATGAAGTTCAACGTTTGAGATCCAGTTGCCAGGCCACCAAGCGCGGATGATGTTCCGCAGGCAGCGATTCACAAAAACTTGCAGTTTTCGCGTCGTCACCGCATATGTGCACCAAGTTTCACACCCGTACAGCAATACGGATTTGACGTTTGAGTTGAAGTTATAATTTCACAGACGCTTAAGAATAAGTTCAGTTCCCCAAACTTTCGTGCTGTTGATATCAAAAACATCCGCTCAATTATGGGCAAGTTACAACGATACAATGAGATCATTTTTCAATTCCCAACAAATGATAAACTGGGCAACAAATTCAGCAACAGCAGAATGGAATCTATCTGAAACAGTACTGGGGGTGGAGTTTTCGGACCTAAACTAAGGTCTCATTTCCTATGGGAAACTGTCATCGAAGTTGAGTTCAAACAATTTTAGAATGCCCTTGAGGCTAGTCCACACTAGGAGACAGTTTGTTTCCAGACGTTTCCAATGTTTAAAAAAAAATCCAATGTCTCCCATTTTATTCGGGAGACACTGACACTGTCGTAGGCTTCCAACAACAACAGACATCAAGGTTCGTCTCACACAAAAATCGCAGTTCAAGTTGCCTAATGTGAACTTATCTTTAGCATGCCTTTTTCATCATCTTTTTTCAAATAGGTTTGAGATAAATCTTTTTAGAAGAAAAGGCCTTGAAATTTCAATCGGAAAATCGATATTCAATAATCATTCTTAAATAGAGAAAAAAGCAAAAATTTTGAACGCCAGCTCATTAAGTTTGTATACGTTCATTATTTATCATTGTATGAATCATCATATAAAACTGTGCAAACTTCCATTCAAAATGATACATAACTGCTTAGAACGGATAAAAATCCGAGGCTTCAACTTTACTTTACGATGCTCACCGCGATAAAAATCGAATGATTAAAGTTTTGATTGCTGCTGCTATCTGTAGTATCGAATTGATTTATTTATTATATTTTGATGGCTCGTCCAGCTCCTCCCGTAGTAATATTGGATGAACGCTGAATGTTCCAATGTTTCCAATTATGCATATCAATAAATATATTTCTTGTTATTGGACTTGAAAGGAAACATTTTGATTGATCTACCCATGTTGTTGAGTGGTGGTCGACAAAAAAAATGTAACTCAGCTCGACGCTAGAAGGAACAACTGTCTCAGAGTTGTTATGCCTATCTTGGATCTAAAACTATGCCACGATGTGCTCGGCCAAGTTGAGGAATAGGTAGTTGATAGGTTTAGTATAGAAGGTAGTAGTATCGTATTTTGCAATCGTCCACAGGGCGAGTCTATCTGCTGCTGCTATATACCCATAATCAGTTGACGATGCAAGTGTCATCGTTATAGTTATCGCGTTCTCGGTCGCTGTTGTTATTCACAGTCGTTGGAGAACATGAACGAGACTGTTGTACTGCGGCCGTGGCAATATCAGTCATTGTAATAATTTTTCCACTTGTCTGCCTGACTCCAGCCTGTCGAGTCGAGGTGCCTTTCGTGGGCCGGGTTTTTTCTCTGCAGCTGGGAGTTTTCATTTTCAGCGTTATCGTTCCTTCCAGTGTTGGCGAAAGGCTCAACCGAGACGGGTGAGTGCAGAACCTCGTGCGGTGTGTTTGTGTGCGTGGGAGGAATAGTTGATAGTGGAACATGTTTTGAGCACACGTGCCGGTTTCCAAGCACAATTTAAACCTACCTTTTCGTACCACACTGCTGCTAATTGATACCAGCCGTTGTCAGTTGATCGTGTAAGAATTTGTTCAGGATTTACATGTTAAGCTACAGGTGTATTCCGAAAGTTAATATCTACATCAGCAACATTTTCAACTAAGTAGATAGCGACATATTATCACGTGTTGTGTTTTGTTGGAGGCGAAGAAACATTGCAAAAAAAAATACTCATCTCCTCCTAATCGAGCTCAATCAAAGTACCTCTTCGTCTGATGACCTCAACCTACATCAATAACTAGTGAATGAGCGCATTGTGATTGGTGGCATATTTATGTACTTTTTGTGAGCAATCGGTCAATTGATTTCGACATCTGCCTCACTAGCTCAATGAGAACGGTTCTTCTTTGTTTGGAAGCTATCGATTGCTCTTTGATTCAAACATTTTCTACCAACCATCTTAGATAAGTTTTCTATACTAAAATCTAAGAATGTTTGAAGATTTTTTTTTCTCAAAATTAAATGCTTACACTTGCAGTGGGAATTATCCATGATCAACTTTCAACCTTCTTTGAGAAATTTTCTTACTAGAAGAATACAACGTTCATCGATATGGCCCTAAACATTACACAGTTCTACAAAGTTTTCCCGAGCTGATTTTGGCCACAAATTGTCGTCGAACACGCTATGATGGCATTGCTTTCTATACGACAATTTGTGACCAATATAGAATCTTTGAATCGTTATAACTTTTGCAGTTCCAAGCAAAATTGTCCCATGTGAAAAAAAACGCGCAAACGAGTAAAACGTGATGGAAATTTTTGCTAAATTTCCAATTCTTTTTTCAAACTCAAAATTCACCGACAGTTTTTTCGAAGTGAACAGTTCAAGTTAATCATTTTACAATGTTTTCTGCCAAAAAAAAAAATAAATCTATTAACCCTTCGTTTCATAAAGTAACAAATTTACAACAATTAATGTATGGAAAAATGGAAAAATCGTATTTTATTTTAATTTTTTTTCTCGATGTACTCATCATTTTCAACTGTTTAAAATGATTTTTTAGGAAAAATAAAAAATCATGAAACGAAGGGTTAAAAGCAAACGGAAAATTAGAGCCAAAAATGCTGCATGTGACACTTTTGCGTAGAATCAGAACGCATACCGATGCTATTTAGTCACACGGATACACTTTTTCTATCATTTTAAAAGCTCGTTTAGGTTTCTATTTATCCCAAAAAATCAAGTTAAACCTTAATTTGAGAAATACGTTCCTCTTTGTTTATAAAAATGTATAGTTGAGTATCGATCCTGAAAAGTGTTGGGGAAAATTTCTCTGAATAAATCACTGAATGCTCCTCGTTCTACCCCTCCACCCTATAATTTAGCGTTCTTTTCGGTGAACAACGTTATACTCAACAGTTTAAACACAACTTAAGAGAATTTCTTGATAAAATTTGCATTTTTCAAAGAACTTTCTCTTGTGTGACATTCTTGCGTAGAAATATCAACATAAAGACAACCACCTTGATGGAAATTTCATATAAGTTCAGAACAATGTATAAGGTACACCGGGGACGGTTTTTCGTATAGTTCAACTTTAAAAAATCATTTAAAAATCAGCAGTGAATCAATTTTGATAAAATCGCATTCAATGTGATACAGAACATGTTGTTTACAAATACTGAAGAGATGAACTTGATAGACGAAAAGCGAAAAAAGTTATCAAGTGAATTGTTATGGACTGCTGGTGTCTTCACTTACCCCGCTTTATGGGATAAGTGGGGACGGTAGATTTTCCCTTTGATTTCTCAGGAAATTTTCAACAAATTTGTGTTTTCTTGGTTGAATACGTTAATTTATTGCTTGAACCGTCCAAAATTTTGAAAAAAAGTTCATGGTAGTGATAATTGTGTGTATTTTATGTTGCAATACACGAGATCCGATGTTATCGAAAATATATGCTTATTCCCGAAAATACAAGTACTTTTCCCAACTTTTCATGATCCGAATGCTTAATAAAGCTAAAATGTATTGAATGAAGGAGAAACGAAAAAAATATCTAAACATCAAGTATGTATAATGCCGTCCCCACTTACCCCAGGTAGGGTTTGGAGACAACATTTTAGATTTTTTTAAATAAACTCTTTTTTCTATATTTTTAATCGCCGTTTCTTTTCCTAACTGGTTGTTTCTAATGTAAGGATTGTTTCAATGTAGAGTTTTTCGTCAAGAGCCAGCTAGTTTACGAGAAATTTGCGATTGAAAAAGATGCACATCAACTCCACTGCTGCTGCCGGCAAGTCTGTCCCATATGCAAAAACAACGAACCGAGAAAAACGGCTTTAAAGATTTTTATAAACTTTCGTGGATTTCTCGGTTGAAACTTAACCTTTTCTTCTTCTTTCTTCACAGATATTAAGATAATTGTTGTAGAATTTCGTCCAATGTGTTTTTGATTTGGAAGTTGTTGATGCGGAGGAGAAAATAATGATGGGACAGCCTTGCGAGTATATTTTCGCATACGGATTAAATATACTCGCAAAGCTGTCCCATATTTGGCTTTTCTTTTGTCAGTTGATCATTTGATTCTCTCTATCTGCGCTGTATTATTCACTTTACTGGTTGTTTACTGATAAAAATAAGTTTGAAATGATGTTTATGACATGTTTAGATAGTCAAAGATAAAGAAAATTTATCGTAAGAATTTAGTGGGTCTAAAATAAAATGAATAACAACGTTCCATGAATAAAAGAACCTGTACCATCATATTTTGGGAAGTTTTTCGGTCGATTTTCTTTTTTTAAAAAGACTAAGAGTACCTTCAAATTAAATTAATGCTGAATCAGAAACAGCAAAGTATCTTGGCTGCAAATATTTGATGAGAAAAATCAATTCAATATGTCTTAAGCGTGTGCTACCAGGTACGCGTATTTTTGTTCATAGATTTTATGAAAGCCAAGCAGCAAGTAACAGCATGACAAAAACCTAAAAAATATGGCTAAAAAAAACAGTTTGATGGAATGTACCCATTAGGCTAAACTTAGCTTGTAAAAATTATGGAGATTGTTATTTTTAACTTTACTGTACTGGTTTTTCTAGTCTAACTTTCGCAATTTCAATGAATGCTTATTTTGTCGCACACATTGTATGAATATTTGTAAAATTAACGTAAATTAGAGGAGCAATTTTGAAGCATTCTGTATAAATAGACATATGGGACAGCTTTGAGGGTATATTTCATATGAGACAGACATGACTTGGTATTTTTTCATATATGCTGAGAACAAAGTTTTGAAAGTTTTCAATCTAAATTGAAGAACTAACTGTATTTGAACGATTTTTGAGATAAACTGAAAAATGACGAAAATGCATATGGGACAGTCTTGCGAATAGCGGCAGTCCACATCGTAGTTAAAATTAGAAAATTAACGAAAAGTCACCGTAAACATCCGTTATTGTCGGAACCGTATCTCTTTCACAGTTATTGGATAGATTACAAGTAAATTTAACATTCTGCATTAAAAGTTTGAAAAAATAATTGACAGTATTGTTTTAATAGCCACCGTCCCCACTTACCCCGGTGTACATTACTTGTTTGTGTTTTTATTCGAAAGTTTACACTATGACCCAATAGTCACATGGAACAGTTTTGCTTGGAACGGCAGAATATTTGTCTCAATTTAGGCTTTTAGAAAATTATTCAAGGAAAGCGATCGGCCGGTGAAGAAAAAAGTTATGAATAAAAAACCAGTATTTTTTGCTCTCTCCCAAAAATACCGTTAACGCTTGAGATTCGCGTAACCCTCCCCATGGTCTGATCTTGTTAAAATTTGGTATGTGACCATCTGGTAAGCTAATAATCGATTTTAGCTTGGAGTTTAGCGAGTTAGATTTATCATTTGTGATTCTTCCTATACTAAGGTTAGTACACTGCGGTTCGTTAAATAATTCAAAAATGCAAACATTACTGTTTTAGAAAGGTAACCATAAATACTACAATTTCCAATCGATTTTGATATATTGAAAATAATTCTTTCAAAATGTTACCATTGAGTCTAAAACTTTCGTAGAAGCATTTTTTTTAATAAAAAAATGATTTTTTATCATTTTTTCGATCATCAATTCACTAATATAAATACCTATAGAGTTGTATACGCAAAAGTGAAGTTCAGATGATCGATAGAAATTTTATTCACCTTTAATATGTGATATAATCGGTTAATCAAGTTCTCGTTTTTTTAATATTGTAAACAAGTGGCGAAAGAATTTTCTTTAAAATGAATAAAATCTTTAAATTTGTAGTTGGAGCGTTAAAAAAAAAGAATGGAATAGCGTCAAGCTGTGCAGTCTTTTGCAACTTAAACAAGCTTTCATTAATGTCTTGGTTGATATTTTTACATGAAATTTTCACACAATCTAGTTCAACGCTCCAATACTGGGAAAAAACATTAAATTGAAACTTAGAGATTGCCTCACGAAATTCGTTGTATTTTTCGCAATCTATTTAAAGAAATCGATTTACGCGATCAAAAATGGGGTCGGTTTCATTCATTATCGCCCAACATGACATTTTTTACGGATGTTTGTATAATTAATAACATGTTTTTTTTACAAAATCAAAATTTAACATCTAGCCTCGTTGAGATTTTTTTAAATCTTCAATCTTGCTACATTTCCAAAAGTGTTGTTGGAAATTCTCCCTGCCGTTTGAAAAAAATTATTTTCGATCCTATTGTTTTCAGTGATATGAAAAATTAGCCCGAAAAAAAATTGTGTCACCTAGAATGACGGCAATTGACTAGACGGGGTGTTTAATTAGAAATTCATAAGTAAATTAAAAAAGGCACTTTGCAAGCGAGACACGAGGTAGCCGCTATATCTTTGTCATTATTTAGTCAGCTTACCGGTGGAAGCAACAATACAATTGTCGGCTTGCTAATTAAACCGGCAAACATATTTTCCATACACGTTACTCTTCATGGAAGCTTCGTTACGTACCTACTTACACCAGTCTACAACAGTTAAGATAAAAAGTTAATTTATTGTCACCTTCTTCTAACTCCCGCTTTCTCAAACCTCCCAATTGCACTTCATTACAGGTCCCTTACAGAACGTGTGTTTGAGATTGAATTTGAGAATCGCATAAGGAAAGAGGCCATCATCCGTCAGCAGAATAAGACGGCCGGGGCATCTGATGGGCGATTCAACAATTAGTCGCCGACGACGACCAGCTTCATCAGCATCATCAAGACGACAACCGACGGACGGCGGCGACGGCAGTGAAAAACGAACTTGCGCAACCGAGAGTCGTTATCGTGATTTAGATAATTGATTTGTAAAGTGTGTGCTAACTTCTAGCGGTTAGTCGAGGCCCTATATACAGAAAGCACATCAACGGAAACAACCGACCAGCGACAAAACCTTTTCCTCCCGCTGATTGTTGTTAGGTTCATTTAAAGGGCCACTGATTTTTTTTGGTTGTGTAGCTGGTAGCGTGGCAAAGAAAGCAACTTTGTGTCCTGGCAGCTACAACTAGCTAGTCTGGTCTGAAGTCTCACTTTCATCGGTCACAGTTAGTCTCCCTTAGCTGTTCGTCAAAATGAGTATGAGTAAGTAATTGGTGTTCTCATAGTGAAGTGGAAAAAAATTATTACGTTGACATTTTTAATTTTTAAGGTTCATATACGGAGAGCAGTTCCGAGGAAGACGATTTGTCCCCGCGGGATAAGGTACAGCAAAATTCGAAGGGATTTTCAGATTTTTGTGTTCGCAACATAAAACAGCACTCATTTGGTCGGCATGAGATCGAAATTGCCGAACAGGAAATGCCCGGCATTATGGCCCTCCGGAAGCAAGCCCTCGAGGATAAACCGTTGAAGGGGTCCAACATAGTAGGATGTACGCACATCAACGCCCAAACGGCGGTACTCATCGAGACCCTGATCAGTTTGGGAGCCAGCGTGAGATGGGCTGCTTGTAATATCTATTCGACCCAGGTGAGCCAGTCATACTTATACTTTTAATTTAACAAGCACCTGTTATCAAGTTCAATCAACACTCTGTCTTGTGAGATAAGTTGTACATGGGAAGAAGCTCCGCTTTTTCTTTCGAGGATGGAGGCAGCAATTGAGGGCACACGCGGCCATCCTACAGCGGCAGGAAAATATGACCTAGAAAGGTACCATATTCGTCCCCTGTCGAGAAATTGAGGGTAGGTAATTATCTAGCGGAACAAGCAGCTGTGTATAAACACTCCAGCTACTTATGATGGCACATTGAGCAATTCAGTTTATTTGCCAATTGACGATAACCGCCTACACTTTCCCTGCCTAAGTAAGTGCCATCCAACGTAATATTGATGAGACCATTTCACAGTTGATAGTCATGCAAAAAAATATCTACAGATATTTTCCGTAACTGTTAGCTTTCCACTTGATTTCACTGTAAAATAAAATTAACTGTTCTTATTTAGAATTTACTAACTATAAGATTTTTAATGAATCAACATATGTAACAAATATCGGTATTTGTAAGTTTTTGAAGGTTAGTTTTTCTGTGCTGCTCATCATTTCTAAAAGTCCTTATAAAAGAAGGTTTCAAGCTGTTGAATTTTTGGGACAACGAATTCCAACACTTCTCTTTAAATTTGAAGCAAATGTTCTTTAATCGTCTGTACGTAAACTCATATCTTAGTTGCAAATCTGTAGTAAAATGATTGACACAAGAAAGTTAAAATGATTGAAAAATGTACCTTTTAATAATCCCGAATAATTTCACCATCATTGCTTTTGTAGAATGAGGTAGCGGCGGCGCTGGCCGAGAGTGGCGTTCCGATCTTTGCCTGGCGCGGGGAAATCGAGGAGGATTTTTGGTGGTGCATAGACAAGTGCGTCCACGCCGAAAACTGGCAGCCGAATATGATCCTGGACGATGGTGGCGATGCGACGCATCTGATGCTGAAAAAGTACCCGGTCATGTTCAAAATGATCAAAGGCATCGTAGACGAGAGCGTCACCGGAGTGCACCGATTGTATCAGCTGTCTAAGACGGGCAAACTAACGGTGCCAGCTATGAACGTCAAGGACGCGATCACCAAGACTAAATTTGACAGTTTGTACAGTTGTAAGGAATCGGTCATTGATAGGTTGGTTGCTTACTATTATTCTGTGACGTTGACTAAATTTGTTTTTTTTTGTCATTTTTAGTTTGAAGCGAGCTACCGATATCATGATCGGGGGCAAACAGGTTGTGCTGTGTGGCTACGGAGAAGTTGGCAAAGGTTGTGCTCAAGCTCTGAAAGGGCTCGGATGTATCGTGTACGTGACGGAGATCGATCCGATCTGTGCCCTTCAGGCCTGCATGGATGGATTCCGCGTGGTCAAGCTAAATGAGGTGATACGAACAGTTGACGTCGTAATCACGTGTACCGGCAATAAGAATGTAGTGACCCGTGAACACATGGACAAGATGAAGAACGGTTGCATCGTGTGCAACATGGGCCACTCGAACACGGAAATCGACGTCAACAGCCTGCGGACTTCGGAACTGCAGTGGGAAAAGATGCGTTCCCAGGTCGATCACATTATTTGGCCTGGCCCCGACGGTAAGCGAATCATCCTGTTGGCCGAAGGTCGTCTAGTGAATCTATCTTGCTCAAGCGTATCTTCGTTCGTCGCTTCAATTACTGCGGCCACGCAAGCTTTGGCCCTAATCGAACTTTTCAATGCCCCGCCCGGTAGATATAAGGCCGACGTGTATCTTCTACCTAAGAAGATGGGTAAGATGAAATGGAAACATCGCATCTCTATACAGAATTTTGACCGCCAACCTCCCTTACAGACGAATACGTTGCTAGTCTGCATTTACCGACGTTGGATGCCCACCTAACGGAATTGACCGACGAGCAGGCTCGTTACATGGGACTCAACAAGGCGGGACCGTTCAAACCTAACTACTACAGGTATTAGTACTTTTATACATATTTAATAGGCAAATCACGAGGCAGTGAAAAGCAGAAAGTAAGTAACTTACCTGCTAACGAAAGAAAACGGAATCCTTTGGTATTACCAGTTGGTCGGGAGAAACTCTCGAAATCTGAGGGATACCAAGAATCAGGCTGCTAAACGATCGATTTTATTTTGTTTCTCAGATGATCCTACACAAGTAACAGTAGTGATATAAAGTCGACCCTGATCTAAAGAAAAATTAAACACAAAGCATAATGTTCATCACTACTTAAAAAAATCTAAAAAAAACACACAGGCCAAGTAGTGTTGTAGGAAACGTTAGGACTGTAGATGATAATATAATATATTAGCAAGTGAGTAGGACAAATATGGAACCAGCTATGAAAACAAAAACAAACGAAACTCTTCCGCTTCCACTGACGATGCAAAGAAAGAAAAATCAACTTGTGAAGGCATATTATATTATACACATTAAAACACACCGTTAAAAAGTGCAAATTATGAAAAAAAAAAAAAAAAACATTTAAAGTATTGTTTCAAGTTTGTTCCATTCCGAGGGGATAGTAACGGTTGGAATTCAGTTCAGTATAAAAATGTCCGATTGTAGGATTATGATAAACGAAGCGCGCTATATGTTCACACTCATTGCGGTGGCATTCGGTATCGATAGAAAAATCTAATTTGCCCTTGCCCGCCTCATTTCGTTTACCAGTTGATGAGAAGTCAATTAAAACGTTTAAAATTAGATATCCCCACGCAGAGTTAAGTGTTACTTAAACTTATTTGCTTATAAGGATGATTCCAACACTTTAACAATCTATTCCCTTACCTACGCACCTACGTTGACTTGATTTTATTGAGTAGCTTAAAATTTACAGAAAATATGTTTTTAAATTTATAGCATTTTTTGCTTAAAACCTAAATAGGTACTAACATTAAAATTCTTAAATTGTTTGAATTGGTTCTCCTATCAGTCGCTATGTAAAATTTCGTTGGTATATGTTTTGACTTGACCTTCTGTTCATACTATTATTAATGAGATGTATTTCTTAGCCTCTATCACTACGTTTATGGCGTTTATAAGGAACATTTGCATTCAACGCAAGTTCAATGCAATTAACAACAATAAATTATTTTTATAACCAAAAGAAGGTTAATTATTTAGTGCCGCGCAAATGATGCTTATTGGCAAAAAGATAATTGAAGGTATGAACCAGAAAACATTGTCGCGTTTGTTTGGAGCAACAATTTGTGAAATAAACCATTTTTGAGGCGCGTTTAGTAGTTTAATCAGGAACGTTTTAATTTAGCTTCTCCAAGTGTGATATCACATCCATTAGATATTTTTATAGTTTCAATTTCAATTCTGTGAATCCTCCGAAATTTCAAAGTTAAGCAAAGGTAACTTTCTTTCGAACCAAAAGTTTCGGTATGCCTAATTACTTTTACTTTATTTGATCTGTCAATTTAAATAATTATAGACTCATCTTAAGCTTTGAAAAGTGCAAAAGTTACTTACCAACTGAAGATTTGTTTGTCTTATTTGCTCCATTCTCATTCAATATCGCGAGCCTTTGTCCTCCGCATAAAGGAAATATATCGGCACCTGTCCGTACTTGGGACCCATGTCGACCAGCTCTGTGTGCCGTATCAAAAATCTAGCCGCTAGCCCGTAGCCGAGCATCGGAATACCCAAATTGAGCAGCTTGATGAATTTGAAGAAACCATCGTCCAAACTCAGATCCTGCCAAGGTCGTTGGGTGCAATGGTACTTCATGTAGGGATAGCACCCAGTTCTCAGGATATGATAGTTGGTTCCCGAGTTCAGAGTCCAGTTGAAATGGGACCTTCCGAAATGGTCGTTTTTGACGTCCCGGTACTAGAAGAAACTTCAGTTGAACATGTAGAGGATTTAAATTTCAATCGAAACTCCTACCTTGATGAAGTAAGAGGTCCAGGGTGGTTCGTTGCACTGTTCAAGGTAAGCCGTCAACACTTCCGATACCTTTGGTTTGGGTGCTAGAATTTTTTTCAACGACATCCTTCTTGCTGTAAATAAAGGAATAATTTTAAACTTTAAAAGAAAAAAACCTAAGCAACAACGGGTCATCTTCAAATTATGAAGGGAAAAACACGGGTTTGATGTTTCCAAAATGAATTTTATTAACATTCTTTAGAAGTCGTTTACACGTTCGTTTCAATCATGTTCGTATTGCTAAACATCGTACTAACGATCGATCTCCCCAAATACCACGTCCAAAGTTCCGATAATTGCTACCACGTCGGCCAACATGTGGTGTTTTCCAACCATGTCCAATGCAGCCAGATGGGCAAATCCTGGAGCCTTGATCTTGCAACGGTACGGCTTGCTGGAACCATCGGAAACCAAGTATACGCCAAATTCTCCCTTGGGTGCTTCAATGGCCGTGTAGGTCGAACCGGGCGGAACCTGGTATCCTTGGGAGAAGAGCTTAAAGTGATGGATCAGTGCCTCCATCGAGTTCTTCATTTCCCCACGGGACGGCGGAGTAAGCTTGGCGTCATCGGTTTTTATGTCTCCGGCTGGCATTTGATTCAGGCATTGATCGATAATACGAAGCGATTGACGCATCTCTTCAACGCGGCACAAATACCGATCGTAGCAATCGCCCTTGGTTCCGATCGGGACATCAAAGTCCACCAGATGGTACGCATCATATGGTTGAGACTTTCGAAGATCCCATTTGATACCGGATCCTCGTAGCATTACGCCACTGAAACCATAATTCAGCGCATCTTCCGCTGTTACGATTCCAATATCTTGGGTACGTTGAACCCAAATACGGTTGGTAGTCAGCACATCTTCAACCTCATCCAAACGTTCGGCAAATTTGGATGAAAACTCGTAGATATCATCGAGTAAACCCAACGGCATATCCTGCGAAACACCACCCGGTCGGATATAAGCCGCATGCATACGGGCTCCAGATACACGCTCGTAGAACTCCATCAT
Source organism: Uranotaenia lowii (assembly GCF_029784155.1). Classification (NCBI taxonomy): domain Eukaryota; kingdom Metazoa; phylum Arthropoda; class Insecta; order Diptera; family Culicidae; genus Uranotaenia; species Uranotaenia lowii. The sequence continues at coordinate 41,784 of NW_026597599.1, forward strand.
CTTCTCACGTTCCTCGAAAAGCCAGAAAAACGGTGTCAAAGCACCCACATCAAGAGCGTGAGTTCCGACGGCCATGATGTGGTTCAAAATGCGAGTGATTTCGCCAAACAGGACACGGATGTACTTGGCCCGCAACGGGATATCGATGTTCAACAATTTCTCCACGGCCAACGAGAAGCATTGCTCATTGCACATCATCGAGACGTAATCCAAACGATCGAAATAGGGCAGCGCCTGGGTGTACGTTTTGTACTCGATGAGTTTCTCGGTTCCACGGTGCAACAGGCCGATGTGCGGATCAGCACGCATAACCGTTTCACCGTCCAGCTCCAGAACCAATCGAAGCACACCGTGAGCGGCCGGATGCTGCGGTCCAAAGTTCAATTTCACATTTCGAACTGTCTTCTCGACCGGGGCAATCTTGCTGTTCCACGGGGGGATCTTCCACTTGGATGTTACCTGTTAAACAGAGATAATATTTTAATCCACTTTTTAAATGGTCCATCATTATTTGGCAATCGTCGGATTACAATCGATTGTTGTTTGTTACCACCAATATATACAAAAGCATGGTGTTGCCCAAGCAAGTGATAAAAAATAATAGTTAAACCCCTAGATACGTACATCATCCGGATACATCACGGCCGAATTGAACTGCTGGATGAACTCCGCATCCGGGAACCATTTGCCGGCGTTCCGGACTTGCTGGGAATTATATAAAGCGCCGACATTCTTCAGCAAAACATTGGTTACATAAACATTCGAAGCAGCTTTCTTGGCCGCCGAACTGAGCACCGAAAATGCCATCACCGGAAGCTGGAACGTCGCTTAACGGGTGCGCGAATTCACGAAGTCTCCACTACGGAACACGGTTGAAACGATTTCCGCTTTACGGCGCAACCAGACCGACGTTTTTCGTAGGTTGTATGAACTTTACCCGATTGATTTTACGAAAAGCCCGACACGGACGTCGTCCACATCAAGCTGTCAGATTTGAGAAAAATGTCAGCTGCTGGGTTGCCAGGTGCCCAGATTTGTCTGTAAAACCAAGACTTTTGACCCTTCTTCCAGATATTGGTCAGACACAGATTTTGCCCAGATTTTTGCTAAGAGTGCCCAGATTTTACAGACTTTCAAAATTGAGTGATGAAATCAATATTCGTGTATCGAATTTGATCCGTAAGTGCCAGATTAGACTGAAATCTCGCTTGTATCCATAGGTATTTGACGTATTTGACTAATTATCATTAAACCCCCATTTTTTTAATAAGATCGGCATGTTACGTGGTAGGAAACAGTGTTTGTTGTATAGTTCTCAACTTGAAAATAACCCACAGCAAAACATCCTCCCCCCCCCTCCCCGCCCCCGCTCACACGGATAACCAAATCTCTTGTTTAGTGTCAAATTTGTGATCTTCCTTATGCACAGACACTCCCAGACTTTTTTTCAAAATTGCCCAGATTTTTTATCCTCAACACCTGGCATCCCTGGTCAGCTGGCTCAGCGGAGGCCTGTCCAAAAGTGCATTAATCCAATACACTGAGAAATTTACTCATCATAAAAACGTTTTAAAACCATATTTCAGTAGAACGATTCAAAAGAATATTCCTAGAGTTTGTTTTGATTAAGTCGTATGAGCCACTTAACTTTCGAAATGAATAAAGAAAATGCCTCTGCATTCGATATTTGCTTTAATATTGTTCTTACAAGTCAACATGTACATACAACCTTTTGCATTGATGCAACTTTTGAATTCAATCTTGATAAATGATTGAAATTTCCAAAACTTCGCTATTCCGTTTTAAGTTGTATGAAGTAACGTGTAGAACAATCGGAAGGACAAATACGTCTTAGAAGTGCCTGCTTGATGGTTCCTTGACACTATATCAGCTGTGTCTCAATTGTTCCAGCAAGTACAGCGTAAACGTGTCCAAGGCTAACAAACTGTTCAGGAAGTATCTGTTGTAGTAAAAAATTATATGAATGTTTCAGCTAGTAAAAATTAACACATGTCTCACTTACCCAGCAAAATTTTAACTTTCACACCGTTTAAAACATCTTGAAAAATTTCTTCTAATTTTTTTTATCAATCTTTATCAATTTTCAGCTTTGCGCCTTTATTAAGGATTGTTTTTAACCCGTTAAAATTATGAATAATCAAAAATAACTCACAGAATTAAATTAATATCCCAACCCAGCATCAATGTACGGTAAAGCACTCCCGTGTTTAGAAAATGAATATCGAAGCAGAATCATAAAGTTTCATAACAACGTAAATTGTGAAGAAATATTAGGAAAATATACATTCAAGTTTTAGCGTGTATGCGCATCGGATGTTTTTTTCTTCTACGCGTGAAAATTTGAATTTTAAAATCGAATCTAACCGGAAATACGTATCTATTCGGAAGTATCGTGTACAAAATCAGTGACGATAGAGTTTTAGAAGTGTTTTTTCCATTATTTGACTTCGGAAAAATCAAATCGCAGTTCGTGAACCGAAAAAGAAAGGCGGAAGGACGCCAGTGAAAAGTGAGGTTATCACAAACGATGGAGGGTGGACAGGATCCCCCTGATCCGCCAGGAACAAGCAGGAACCCAGGAGACAGCCATGAACAACAGCCGAAAGAAACGGAATACGAGGAGATTTTCTATACCGCTACGGACTCTGCACCTTACCGCGTCTATTTCGAATCCGCCGACAAAGCATCCGGAAAACTAAACAAATTCGCTCTCGGTAGTACACTCAGAAAAATGGAAAGCTTCAAAAATTTTATTACTGACATGAAATATGTTAGTCAACGGAAGATAATCGTTTTTATGAGCAGCTACGTGAAAGCGAACAAACTAGTTGAGCAGATCAAAAAGGATGGAATGGGATATAAAGCTTATATCCCCAGACACCTGATTTGTATAACAGGTGTAATAGTAGGAATCCCGACCGACATTGACCTGGAAGAAATCAAGGGGGACATAGAGTCTGATGTCCCAATCCTAAGTATCAACAGGATGTTCAGAGGCAAGGAGAAAGAACCTATCAACCGCGTGCGTATCACCTTCAGATCACAGCAGTTACCGGAGGATGTGAAACTTTTTTGTTGCTCAGCAAAAATCCGACCATTCACTCCATCAATCATCTTGTGCGGCAAATGTCTTCGATTTGGGCATAAAACGACCAATTGCAAAGGAGCAAAACGTTGCGAAATTTGTTCGGAACGCCACGAGGAGGCAGAAGAGTTTGTTAATTGCCAGAAACTTCAAAGGTGCGCTCATTGTCGAAGCAACGAACATAATTCTCTTGATAACAACTGCCCTGAAAGGAAACGGCAGCAAGACATAAAGATCCTTATGTCAAAGCGAAACTGGACATATACTGAGGCCAAGGAACAAGTATCTACATCGTATCGTAATCCAAATGCTCCACTTCTGAACGCGGAAGAGTTCCCTACACCGATGGAAAGTTTCGCCAAAGTAACGCGAGGAAACTTTGCCAGGAAAGATGCCATGAGAGAAGCTTGGATCAAGACCAACGAAGAGCGCCAGGAAATTCAGCCAGCCGTAAAACTACACAAGGATCAACCGAAACAAACGAATAAAAATTTCAAAAGAGCCAGAATGGAAGATTCTCGCTCTAAGCCAGAAGCTAAATCTACGTTCGAGGAGCGGGAAGAAATAATTGCGCCAGTACCAGGAAGCAGCCGTGGTACAGCACTCAACAACCCACGAAAGGTCCAAGTAGACGAAAAATGGGAAAATGCGGTAAGACAAGCACAATTAAATTTAGATCGTAATTACCAGGAAAGGATGATGTCATTCTATTCTGAATTTATCAATCTTTTGGGACCACAAGAAGAGGTCAAAACATTATTTAAAGATTGCACAAAGAAACATTTCAACCTAGCAAATTCAGTTGTTTTAAATAAAAATTAACTATCTTTGACTCTCGATAGCGCTAACTCTCTCCAAATAAAATCTGTTGCATATGAAAATTGTCCGAAACAAAAATGGCTCAAAAAACCGATTTCAAAATACTTCAAGCAAATGTGCAAAGTTTCGTAACAAACAAAGCAGAAATTCAAAGAATTTTGTCTGGAGATGGTTTTACTGCTGCCTTACTGTCAGAGACATGGACTAACGAAAACTTTGAAAACACCAATAAATACAATTTTCCCAATTACCACTTTGTACCGCATTCTCGAAACGACAATTACGGAGGAGCGGGCATTTTACTTCAAAACACTCTAAGCTATCAGAGATTACCAACACCCCAACACCTTTCTGCGTTAACACAAACAGTTAGTATTCGTATCACGCAGTTGGATTTAATACTTTGTTCGGTCTATGTTAGTCCATCGATCAACATAAATGATTTCGAAACTGACGTCCAAGCTATTTTCACTAATCTGACGCAAAATACAAAAATCATTCTTGGTGGTGATTTCAATGCTCACCACACAGACTGGGGAGATGATATCTGTGATGCAAGAGGAGAGAAACTCGTTGAAGCAATAAATAACAGTAATCTATTGGTAGTCAACAACGGTAGCAAGACATACATCCCTTTACAACTGAACCAGCGACCTACTGCTATTGATGTAACTATGTGTTCTGCGAATTTGATAGATACGGTACGTTGGATGGTTTTGGACTATGGTATTGGAAGTCACCATATGTGTCTGGAAATCTCGTGGAAAAATAATTTACATTGCAACAATAAACACTTCTACAACAAAAAACTTATTCGCCAAGAAGTGGCTGCTTTAGAACACTACGACTTTGACAACTTTTCTGAACTTTCGTCCAAAATGAATAGCATACACAAGTCAAGCAAAATGAAATGCAAAAACACCCCAAAGTTCTGGTGGTCCGACATTGTAGACGAGGCATGGAAGGACAAATCTGAGGCTAGAAAAAAATTCAATCAGATCTCTACAGTAGATAACCTCTTAGATTTCAAACGAAAGGCAGCCATTTTTCAAAAGAGGAAAAGAGATGAGATACGAAAAAATTCGAAGAGTTCTCTAATGAGTTCAACCCTTTCACTAGTTCGAAGGAACTATGGCAGAAAGTGGGACGTTTAACCGGCAAACGTTTTTATAAAAAAGAAAACTGTTTATTACACGATGACGAAGCTATGGCAGAGACGTTTTTGGACACACACTTTGGATCACACGACCCACAACCATACGAAGAACCACTAAATGTACTTACAAATGGCTTGCTCGTTAAGGAGTCGTGGCACAGAATTCTAGCTTCCAAAAAGAAGACATCAGCTCCTGGAGAAGACCACCTTTCTTATGAGCTACTGGCTCATTTCAAACCCGTGGTAACTGAAAAGATAATATCCTTGATCAACGAAATGTGGATGAGAGGAGTCCTAGAAGAGAGCTTGAAGGTAATAAAAGTAATTGCCATTCCAAAACCCGGTCGTGACCAAAGCACCGCAGCAGGTAAGCGTCCAATTTCATTAGTACCCACTTTAACCAAGATCGCTAACACAGCAGTATTGGAACGTCTGCAGGACTTTCTTGACGTTAACAATTTACTGCCAGAAACCTCTTTTGGCTTTCGCAAAAACTCCTCAACAAATACATGCGTTTCATTTGTCCTTAACTGGCTGAAACAAAGTAAGCGAGACAAATTCACAACTGCCATGATATGTGTCGATCTGTCAAATGCTTTCAACGCGATCAAGGTGGACAAATTGGAGGAAATTTTAAAACATATAAAAGTTCCACATGAAGTGCTTCGCTGGGTTATGTCGTTCCTGAGAAACAGGACAATAAATTTTCATATGAGATACAAGACGCTATCAAGGACAATCAATAATGGTCTTCCACAGGGGGATGTCTTGTCACCAACCCTGTTTAACGTCTATACAATTAACTTACATAAAATCGTACATCCAGATGTGATGCTCGTTCAATATGCAGATGACTTCGGGATTCTTATTCGAGCAAAGCATTTGCAAACTCTCAACGAAATCGGAGAAGCATATTTAGCCAATTTTGCTGAAACTGCCAGAACACTAAATTTCTCTATCAACCCAGAAAAAACCAAAACAATACTGTTCCAACACGGCAACAAACAGCTAAGTGTACATCTCAATGGTACTTTGTTGGAATCTGTAAGATGTCACAAGTACCTGGGCATAATTTTTGATCGCTACCTTAGTTTTGGGATACACATAAAAGAACTGCGGTCGAAAGTACAAGACCGCTTAAATATGATCAAGGTACTCAATGGGGTAAAACATGGCGCCCATCCGGAATCGATGATAAAAATACACAGGGGACTCTTCCGGAGCATAATGGACTACGGCAGCTCAGTATACAACAACTCCTGCAAAAGCAATCGTAATATTCTTGCAGTAGTAAACAACCAATGTCTTAGAAAGGTCACGGGAGCTACAAGGAGCACACCGAGAAACGTGATTGTCGCTCTGAGCGGTCAAGAGCCCGTTGATCTTAGGCACGCATATATTGCTTCTAAGGAAATTTGTCGACACATGTCAAGAAACAATTTAATTGCTCGTCAACTAAAAACAATCCAACTACCGGATGATGTAAGTAAATGGCATCAGTACACTTATCAAGAAAGGATTTACTGGACGAATAAAGAAGTATTTGACTGTATCCAATTGACCGAACGCTTCGAAAATGTGCATGGTGTTAAAATTTTCCCGACTTTGGAAGGCTTAACGGGTTCAAAACAAAACTCAAACCCCTTGAGGCTGAAGCAACTGGCACTCTTCGTTATGAATGGAAGATATCGAGGTCGTGGTCGTGTTTTCACAGATGCCTCAAAGGATGGAAACGTTTGCGGTGTTGGAGTATTTGTTGAACAAACAAGAACGCGGTTATCTCAACGTCTCGAGAAGGAAACCAGCATTACCTCTGCGGAGTTGATCGCTATTCTAAAGGCAACGGAATTAATTGAACAGCAATGCCTCGAAGGATCCGTCATCTACACCGACTCGCAAGCATCTTGCATGATGCTCCTCAATGCACTAGAATCCAAGGAAGTTGAAAGTATTTTTGTACAAATCCTCCGAAGTTGCTCAAAACACCGAATCACCATCCAATGGATACCAAGCCACGTATCGATTGGTGGAAACGAAGTGGCTGATGCTTTAGCCAAGCATGGTCTCCAGTCGAATCAGGTGATTTACAACATGTACATGCTGGCTGACGGATTCAACTTTTTAAAGAAGTCTCTTGCCGAACACACAAAAGAATGGTACCAACGTTACTCGTTAGAAAAAGGAAAGACTTTTTATTCCATACAACCAGATTTTTGCACGGTTCCATGGTTCGTGGGAAAAGATTTAAAAGGAAGGGACGTTCGGCTCCTAAATCGCTTGATGGCTGGCCATGACTTCTCTAAGTATTGGCTAGCAAAAATGAAAATTCGGGACGATGCTAACTGCGAACTATGTCAAGAACCTGAAACCTCAAATCACATAGCCCTCGCTTGCCCACGTTTCGAATCATCGAGATTGAAGTACGATTTTCACAACAAATATTCGAACTTGGAGGAACTATTCAAATCAAGGAACATATCGCATTACGAACAAGTAACAAGATTTTTGAGCGAAATCAAAGCAGATCTATAAATTTTAAAAAGCTGCAACACAGGGCATATAGTCGAAGTTACTGGCCCTTAATCCAGAACTGCTAGCAGATCATCGATGCTGCATAAGCAGTTCAAGTAAAAAGAAGAAGAAGAAGAAGAAGGAAAATATAATGTAATCAAAAGAAATAAGTTTACATTACCTGATCTGTGCGTTTAAAGCTTCATTATTTTTACAATCACAGCATTAATATTAACTATTTTCAACTTCTACTTGAATTATAGCTCCAGGACTTTTTGCATGGATTAATTTCATTTCACTGATGTTTCACTTGACACATCATTCAATGTCAGTTTACCTACTCGAACAAAACACATCAGCTGAAAAGTTTTTGTATAGAATACGTATGTAAAAACGGATTTTGTAGCGTATTTCGATCTTTGGATTAAGTATAGTTATTAAAATAGCTTTGTGTCGAAATCCATCTAAAGCTCCCACCCACCATGGAGAGTGCCTTCAGTCCAATCAGCGAGGCCTGCATGAAGGCCCTTAGCGACAAAACCTACGAAAAGCGTAAGATTGCCGCATCCGAAATCGAAAAGTAAGTTTTGCCGTACAAGATGACTAATATGGCTGAATTTTTGTTATACTTGTGATCTTGAAACTAAACATGTTTTTCTTCTAGGATGGTTGCCGATTTCAACTCCAAGAAAAATTATCCCCAAATCAGGAAGATAATCGAAGTGCTGAGTAGGGAGCTGGTTACCTCGAACGATTCCAACAAAAAGAAGGTATCGATGAGTGGCAATTTTGTTCGTTTTCGGACGTGAGGACTTTCATCGCAAGAGTATTTACTGATATCAAGCTTTTTTTCTAGGGAGGCCTAATCGCCTTGGCCGCCACCAGCATTGCCCTGCAGCGGGACATCGAAATGTTCATCGATGAGATCATCAATCCGGTGCTCAACTGTCTAATGGATACCGATACCCGGGTCCGATACTTTGCCAGTGAATCACTCTACAACGTGATCAAGGTGGGCCGAGCCTCGGTCATTCCCATGTTCCCCAGTCTGTTCACTTCGCTCAGCCGACTGGTGACGGATCCAGATCAGAGTGTGAAAAACGGAAGCGAACTACTGGATCGACTGCTGAAGGATGTTGTGATTGAATCGTCACAGCACTTTGAAATGGATTCTTTCATACCGCTGGTCAGAGAACGAATCTTTGCCAAGAATTCGTTTGCTCGGCAGTTTATCATATCTTGGATTTCGGTGCTAAATTCAGTACCTGACATCAATATGATAGTGTATTTGCCGGAGTTGTTGATCGGATTGTTTCCGATGTTGGAGGATAACATGCTGGAAATCCAACGGATGTGCGAATCACTGTTGGCACAGTTTTTGAGAATGATCAAGGTCGAACCCAGCTCAGCAGATATTCCTGAGATGATGAATGTGTTAATAATTCACGCCCAATCCAGTAATCAGTTGGTTCAGTACACTGCCATCGCCTGGATTAAGGAGTTTGTCGTCCTGGCTGGTGGTAACGTTATGGGGTTTGCGTCAGGAATTTTCATAGCCATCTTGCCGTGTTTGGCCTTCGAAAGCGATTCTAAAAAGCACATTAAGGACAACGCTGCGGCAGTTAACATTCACATGATGGAATTAGTTTCTTCAGACAAAGATAAGGAACAAAATCTCAAAAAGATGGATCTGGACTCAGTGATGGAAGTACTAAGGCAATACCTCATTCACAGTTCGGTTCCCACGAAGATTGCAGTGCTCAAGTGGATTCATCATTTGTTCACCGAAGTACAGGAGGAAATGTCTCGCCATGCTAAGAATCTGTTTCCCGTTTTGTTGCGAGATTGTCTCTCGGATAGCTCCGATGAAGTGGTTCTTCAGGCAATCGTTGTATTAGCAGAAATTGTTAATTCAGCCACAGCCAAGGGAAGCAACTTTGAGCACATGGAATATAAGCATTTTCTGATGGAACTTTTGACTTTGTTTAGTGAAAATAAAGCTTTTCTGGAAAACCGAGGAACGCTGATCATCAGACAGCTCTGTCGGCTGTTAAATGCGGAATACATTTACCGTACATTTGCCGAAATTCTTCAGGAAGAAACCACAAATCTCAAATTTGTTTCCATCATGGTGAGGACACTTAATACAATCCTTCTCACCACATCCGATTTGTTCGATTTGCGAAACACTCTCAGGGACATACGCGAAGATCAGTCCGCTTCGCTGTTTCAATGTTTGTACAAATGTTGGTCCCATTGTGCCGTCTCAACCGTGTCCCTTTGTCTGTTGGCTCAGTGCTATCAACACGTGTCACAAATTGTTGAATTGTTGTAAGTTTCTATGTTCAAATAGTTTGTAGATCAGATTTTTTAAACCTTGATGCGTTTTTTCAGTGCCGACATGGAGTTAACGTTAGATCTACTGGTTGAAATCGATAAGTTAGTGCAACTTATTGAATCACCAATTTTTGCTTGTAAGTTTTCTTTTCTTTCATTTTATGTAATCTTTCAAACTTAATTTGTTTTTTTTTTTAAATCTTGTAGCCCTCCGACTGGCGCTCGTGTCTCACACCAACAACAACGCCGACGCGCAGCACTTATCACGAGCGTTGTACGGTATTCTTATGTTGCTGCCGCAAACCAATGCCTTCAATTTGCTCAGAAATCGACTGCAGTGTGTGCCCAACTACTGGGGTCAACCGATGAACATGTATTTACAACCTTTTAAAATTATCTGAAATATCTTACATCTTAGTAGCTCAAAAAAATCCATTAAACTAACTAGCTTGTAATGAGACTTCATCACCGCTTCATTTTATTTTTTCCTTTCTTTTCAACAGTGACTCGTGTTCATCAAACGAAAGCCAAAGTCAGATCGATTTTGGAAAACTGTTTGAACACTTCAAACAAATTCAGGATCTGCACCGTCAACAGCGATTGGACCAGAGGAAAAAGAAACAGTTTTAGAAACAATAAACAAATCAAAAGAAAATAAAACCACCAAATCAATGGCTTTCGGATAATGCTTACCTGCAATAAATAACAGAAATTCACATTCCACACGATGGTTTCGTTTGTTTGCAATGATTGAGAAATTACTTAGAGGATAGTCACTTAGATTGGATAATTCAGCAGCACATCCTGTCGGGCGAGCTCCAGCAACATAGGATCGTCGAAGAACTTGTTGATGGAAACGTCCTCGGAGAGACCCTTCCGGCGACGGGTTTTGATCATGAATTCACGCGCCAAATGGGTGGCTGGTTGTGGTTCCAGCGGTCGAATGACGATGCTCTTGTCGAGTGGATCACCGGGTACAATTTGCCAGTGGTGGAACACTGAGAGACAGAATGCCTGGCCTTGGGTGTGTGTTCGCAGATCAGTTTCGAACCCGAAGGAGTCAATCGCAGGTATAAATGCTTTGATGGTATACAATGGAGAACCTGGTACAGGTGCATCTTGGGTTACATGACCACGCCTTCGTGCCAGCACTGTATACACTGATGAAACACAATCGGCCGGGGCTTGCACTTCGACAAATAGGTACGGTTCCATGAGACGAGGAGTGGCCATGAGGAAGGCAGAATAGGCTACTCTCCTAGCAGTTGGAATGATTTGACCACCTCCACGATGTAAGGGTTCTTGTGCGATTACCGCATCAAGGATTTTGAACTTGACATTACGAATTGGTTCTTCGCAAAGTGGGCCTTCTCTGGTACCCCACTGGAAACCTTGAACGATGGAGTCTTTCACTGCTCCTAGTAGAGTCTTGTCAACTTCAAATGGAAGTGTATCGTCTACGAGGATATTTGGACCGGTATTGTCCGGACCGAATGCCCAAATTGAACGAGCTGCTAGCAAATCCCAGTCGTAATTGACCTGGAAGAATTCTCCTAACTTTTTCTTATTCCAGCCGATGGATACGGTTTCATTTTCAATGTCCTCAGCTAAACCTTTTTCAAGTGGCTCGGCGATCATCGTAATTTTATTCTTTTTGTTGGGTGTTTCAGCAAAACATTTAAGGGAACTTGTTTCGACCACACTTTCGCAGAACGCTACAACAGGATCAGCTACTTTAATGTCAATTTCCGAGTACATTTTGCGTAAATCGTGCATCACACAATCCAGGTAAAGCTCTCCGGTTCCTAGAATCACATGTTCTCCCGATTCTTCAACCCTTGTAGATAGAAGCGGGTAGGATTTGTTGACTTTCCGTAAACCATCTAACATTTTAGGAAGTTCTGATGGATTAACCGGTTCAACTGCAATTTTAATAATGCTCTGTGTGTTGTATTTCAGTGGTCTGAATATAAAAACGTCCTCGTTCATGTTGACGTCGGTAATAGTAGAAGTTTTGACAATACATTGGTCAATACCTTCGATTAAAACCCAATTGCCTGCCGGCACTCGATTCAGCTCGACCTTATATCTTGCCTCGTAAATCCATAATCGCCCTACTTGTAGTGTTCTGGAATCTTCTTCATCGACGAGCGAATAATTCTCACCTAGCACTCGAACTTCCTGTCCTGAATGCAGTGTTCCACTCATAACTCTTGCCAAAACCTGGAAGAAAGTGCAATCTTCCGTAGGGTACATTTTTGAGCTGTGTACCATGAGCTGTGCGTTTTGATCACAGTTCAACATATCCTGGTAGATTCCACTTTCCTTCACCCCAGTATAGATGTGATCGATTTTGTTCTGGGCATTTTCTAACGGAGACTGTACGTGCTCTACGCACATGTCTACAAAGCCACAAAAATCTCCAATGAACCGACTGCAAATCAGACGCAACAAGGGTCGAATGTTGCACTTCATTTCCTCTTTCGTGACTCGAATGTTCAACTCGGCCAATGTATCAACCAATGTCGAATCCACGTCTCCCACAACTTGGGCAAACAGCTTGTAAAGAGGTTCCAGAATAAATTCTACAAAACTTCGATGTGCCGAGCTGTGTGGTGGTTTTTTGGTGAATTTTCGCCTGTAAATTGAAAATGTCGGTTAAAGTTTAAAATTTGCATATCGAGTATTAGATACTATTATAACTTACGATTTATTGTGGAAGTACATATCGCCCCACAGCCGCCGAGCAAACTCTCCTGGATCGACACCGTCGTATGTGTCCGAGTAGAGCCGAGCAAACGACTTCAAAGTGAAGCAAAAGCCATAAAGGGAACTTGCAAAGCAAACGTTACCCAAAATCGGTGAGACCTGTTTAACATCTGCGTCTCCGTAAAGCGTCAGCAAGCCGTTGATTTCCTCCACAATATGTTTCAGCTTGAAATAGGCATCTTGGGGAGGCAACTTCAACTCAAGTATCAATCTATCGATTTTGTTGATGCACACGGTAATGGCTAACTTTTCCTGCAGTGCATGTTTCAACAGCCTTTCCGTATTTAGCGAAACTCCTTCTGCTGCATCCACAAATAGCACAACACCATCGCAAAGTCGCATAGCAGCCGTAACCTCATCAGAGAAATTAACATGTCCAGGTGTATCGAAAATATTGACCAAAAAACTTTTGCTCTTCACATCTGGCAGTATCAATGTGATCGGGGTAGCCTTGATGCTTACACCACGTTCCTGTTCCGTGAAAAGCGTATCCGTGTATCGTAAGTTTCGTTCGTCCATACTTTGGAACTGTGGATGAGTCTGACGGACTAAACAATCCACGAATGTTGTCTTGCCATGATGTAAGTGCCCTACCAGAGCTACGTTTCTAATAAGCGAAGGAGTATCCATCATATCTGCTAAAAACTCCATATCGTAACTAGTTTCCGGTAGATCCTGCTCTTTAATCTGGAACTTCATCCGCCGTACGGGTTCGATCAGGGGTTTGTCCAGTGGTTGTGCATCCTTTTCTTGGACTATGGTTTCCACATCCGCCCCGTACACCTCCAGTGCCGACGGGTAATAGCGTTTATCCTCATGGAGGACCACTGCCCGAGAGTTTACCGTTTCCTCACTTTGCTCTGCTTCCTCTTCGCCCGTTTCATCCAAATCAAGATCATCCTGCTGGTCCGGTTGGCCGTACAAACTTTGGTCGTCCTCTTCATCACTTTCCAAGTCCGGACCAATGTAGTTACCGAACTCATCGTATAAATCCGAATCCATTTCGGTATTTTTCAGCTATTTCCTTTGGAAAATTCACTTCAAAACGTTTATAAACACGCACAAAAATGCTCGTCGCGTTCGCGCTGTCGGCAAATTCTGCTCGAAAAATCTAATGCTTACACGGAAAACGGGACATACCGATGTTTGAGTTTTCCCGAAAAAGTCGCCGCAAGTATACTTACACGGAAAATAATAAAAAGGTAAAATTTACCGAGACAGCAAAGGTGAATGATCGCAAAAGCCAAAAAGGTAACTTCTACCTATTCGAGGTGAAACTCACCTCACAGCGAGGTAAAATATACCTGAAACGAAGAATGAAAAAAGGTACAATTCACCGAGAAAAAATGTGAATCCAAAAAAGGTAAATTTCACCTCGTAGCGAGGTGAAGTTCACCTGAATTGAGCTGAATCAAAAAGTATAATTCACCTAGAAAGAAAGGTAAATCCAAATAAGGTAAAACTTACCTCGTAGCGAGGTGAAGTTGACCTGGATTGAGCTCAACAAAACGGTACAAATCATCTCGAAAAAAAGTAACTATTTGACGAATCCGTTTATTGAGGTTGAGCTGTTTTGCCGTTGAGGAACAAGTTCTGCTTCGTGCACAATATGTGAAAATTGGAACAAAATGGTAAGTGTTTTCTTAGATTTCATTTAGTTGTGCTGGTTCTCTTCATAATACTTTGCTTTTGTTTCAGATCGGCCCACAGAGCTTCGTGTTGTATTCCCGTCAGCCTTCAGATATTATTCCGGACAAGCCGGACCTGACAAGCTTGGCGAACAAAGGACTTGCCTCAACAATTTTTAAAGAACACGGTGATATATTTTGTTAGCGAGAGTCAAAGTCGCCGGAGCGAACTGTATTCGATAGTAACAATTTTTGTATGAACAAATTGTGAACAAACTTCAAATCTAAAAGGTGGAAGAGGAAATTAGACAAAATTCTTTCTACAAACCTATGCGACTACTCACATTCAGTCAACCGGCCTATACTTTGGCTGACCTCCTCACTAACCTAAGCACAACTCTGTGCTACTGGAACTTGCAGATTGGAAAGCCTGTTGGTAGATATAGGTTAAGTACAATGCAGTTACAATTTAATAAAGAATACTTTACCGAAACTGTTCGGTCGGATTCACGAAAGAATCTATGCGGACCTGTCCATGCAAGCCTATCTTGCCCTATAATTTCAAGTTTAGTGTTACAATACATATTTGATTAGAAAACAATCTGAACTTACGGTTCGTACAATTATTGCAGGCCGGTGGATTGAGTACCTTCCGGCTGTATCTACGCACTTCGATGCGAGCTCTCTATAAGCGGCCACTAAACCTTCCCTTTCCAATCTGCCTATCTATCAACTTTAAACTTTCTTTCTAAATTTGTCACTCCACTATTTTTTCCTCTTCCGAAACTATGAACCACGCGCTTTTTTTCTTCCTCCTATAATGATCTCTTCTTTTACTTCTTTCTCCTCTTGGTTTTTTCACGCTCATCGAGAACTGTCACACATTGAGGTGTCGTCAGCTCCCGGTCTAATTGCCCTTGTGGCAACATCCTCCCCCCGGTGGAATCCGGCTGGGGTCCGCGTTCCACGATCTTGTACCTCCAACACAGCCAGGCGCGATAGCGGCCGACGAAACGTCCCATCACTCGTCTGCACAATCGCCTGACGACACCTGCCGTCTGGATTCGTAATCACCTTCAGGACACGCCCTCTTTTCCATCCGTTCCGCCTACGATCCTCCACCAACACAACCAACTCGCCTGGTTCAACGGGCTTCACCTCGTCAAACCATTTCGTACGCCTCGTCAGTGTCGGCAAATACTCGTTCGTCCAGCGTTTCCAAAAGGTATTCAGCTGTCTCTGCAGCAAGTTCCAGGAACTCCCCAGCAACCTGTTGTCACACACATCCTCGGTAGGCGGCTGGCGGACACCGTCGGAACTCCCTAGCAGGAAGTGATTGGGCGTCAGGGCTTCGCAATCCTTTTTAGGACAACGCAGGTTTTGCTTGAGAGTGATGAGTTCGTCGGGAAAGCTCTCACTCTGCGCCATTCGGAACAATATCCGTTCTCCCTTTTGGAGTTCCGCCCTGGATAGACAGCCAAAACTTCGCCGCTCTTCAGGCAGCCTCAAGTTACCAATGCAGCGATGCATGAAGGCTGCAACTCTCAAGATTCGGCACCATCGAGAAAACTCACGATAAGCTATTACGGGCTCTGAAAGCGGAACTTCTTTGTGGGAGTAACATCCCAACAAACATTTTTGCTGATTAAAAACGCCAATTCTCTTATCGTATGCTGTTTTGAGGTGCTGATTGCTGTTTCAGCTTTCTTGCTGAAGAAAGAAATATTTCAGCGCTGTTTCAGCGTATAAGGAAGTTTTATTTCAGCCAATAGAAAGTAGGGGAAAATTGGCTGAAGAATAACTCGTTCAGCCTTTGTCCAACCATTTTTGACACCTTCAAATTTGACAGCCGTCAGCTGTACAAGGGTCGCTTCGAAAGCGTCTTTCAGCAATATCAAACTTTTTGTTATTCATGACGAATCAAAATAATTATCTTGTGAATCGTCTAATAATTCGAAATTTCTCATTTTGCATGATAAAATGGCCTTGCCGGGAAATTTACATTTTAATTCTCGTAGCAATTTCAATTTCTTCTGACCTTGGTTGAGAAATATTTTGGTCGCTTAAGAGCGACACTTTTCTGTTCCTTCGCAGAATGCATGGTTGGTTCTGCCTTCTGCGGCATGAGACCAACAAGTCGTAGGTTCAAAGTTCGAGACCAAGTTCAAATGAAGAAAAAATAACACGGGAGGGGAAATTAGCTGGCAAACATCGTACATACATCGATCAACATTCTTTTTGTTTTTTTTTTGTTGCTCCGTCAATTGACGTTTCATGTGGTTTCATGTCATCTTCGCTGATTAATTTCTCCAGATCTCGATGTTTAAGGGCTGAACAGCAGCTCCTCTCTGAATTTGGGTTGCCTTCTTTCAGCAAGATGGCTGATTTAAAATTAGAACTAAATAATGTTTCAGCGGTTGTTCAGCAAAAAATGTTTGTTGGGATGGCCTCAGTTCTTCTTCGGTAGTTGGTGCAGCTTTCCAAACTGGCCATACTGCTTCAGGATGCACCAAAAAACTTGGCCCGTCGAACCAGCAACTCGTTTTGGCAAAATAAGGCCCGGAACCGTACTTCGTAGCCTCATCCGCTGGATTGTTCTTCGATGGAACCCATCTCCACTCCTTCCGAGTGGTTAGCTCCAAGATCTCGCAGATTCGGAACGATACAAATCGATTAAACTTTCGGGGATCTCCGTTGATCCAGCTCAGCGCTGTTCCGGAATCGGACCACAACACTCGCTTCTTTATCTGCAACGAATGTCCCTCGATGACACTTCGCATATGACGTGCACCCAACACACACGCTTGTAGCTCTAAGCGCGGTATCGACCACGCCTTCAGGGGTGCAACTTTGGACTTCGCGCCTACCAGCGCAACCTTTACTTCTCCGGCAGCGTTCGTTGAGCGGAAATACGTCACACAGGAATATGCAATCTCACTGGCGTCCACAAATGTGTGAACTTCGACCTCGTTGATCGCCTCTCGGAAATAGCATCGCTGGATACCGATATCGTTGATGTGTTCAAGCATTTGGACCCATTTCAGCCACTGTTGGTGCGTTTCATCGTCCACCGGTTCGTCCCAGCCGAGCTCTTTGCGCCAGGCTTCCTGGATAATGATCTTGCCAAAGATCAGATACGGTGCTAGAAGACCCAGTGGATCGAACATTGTCATCACACACCGGAGTATCTGTCGCTTCGTTGGTTTCTCCTGTGTAGTGATTAACTTCACCATGTCTTCCCGCATCTTCGTTGGGAACCGCAGCTCATCGTGTTCCGTATCCCATAAAATACCAAGCACACGTTCGGAGTTTTCTCCCTTAGTTGGGCACATGTTCTTCACTGGATGTGCCTTGGCCTCTCCGAGAAACTGCATGACCTCGTCGCTGTTCGAACAGAACTGACGAAGTTCGAAACCACCGTGTTGATATATCGCCCTCACCTGGGACGTAACTTCTTTGGCCTCAGCCACGCTCCGAAAACTGGTCACATAGTCATCAACATAATGACCACTGATTGCTTCTTCGACGGCTGCAGGATACTTATCGGCGAACAGGCGGGCGTTGATATTCTTAACGTATTGGGCAGTCGCTGGTGAACTGGTCGACCCAAACGTTGCCACGTCCATGACGAAAACTTCTGGCTGCTGATTCGGATCCGACCGCCACAGGAACCTTTGAGCGCTTCGGTCAGCTTCACGAATCAGGATCTGGTGGTACATCTCCCTGATGTCTCCACAAACTGCCACCGGATACTGGCGGAACCGAAATAATACAGCAGGCAAAGATGTCAACTGGTCGGGCCCTTTCAACAGCATCGCATTTAAGGACACCCCGTCGACTTTGGCTGCAGCGTCCCAGATGAGCCGCACCTGACCGGGTTTCTTGGGATTGGTGACCGCGCCGAGGGGGAGGTACCATGTGCGTCGGGGGTCAGCCTGTTGCAGCTCATCCGGAGTCGCTCGATGGCAGTAGCCTTTCTGCTGATATTCCTCGATCTGACGCACTATGTTGTCCCGCATCGCCGGTTCTTTTCCCATTCTTCTTTCGAGACATTGGAGTCTTCTCAGACACATTGGATAGCTGTCTGGAAACTCTACGAAGTCGTACTTCCAAAGCAGGCCGGACTCATAACGATCGCCTACTCTCTTCGTAGTCTCCTGCATAATTTTCGTTGCTCGAGTGTCTTCGTCACTCAACACTGGCGTAAACACTTTCGATCCAACTTCGTCGAGCGTCAGATAAGTCTTCACTGCCTCGTCTAAAGATGAATCATGTTGACAGTCACAAATGTGATAACTGAATGTTGGCGTTGACTCGTCGCGCTTGCCACCGTACACACACCAGCCCAGGCGGGTGCGTACCGCAGTTGGATCTCCTACTTCGCCCTCTCGCGCCTTGAGCGGAACCACCAAACGTAGATTGTCAACTCCTATGAGAAGTTGCGGACTGGCATTCTCGTAACCATCCACCGGAATTCCTCGAAGATGACTAAAACGTGACTTGAGTTCTTCGAACGGCAAACTCTGTGTTGGTAAGTTCAGGGAATTGGTTGTTCCGACGTTTGAAACCTTGTACCGCTTTGATTTATTGATGCCGGAAATCTCGAACGTCACTCGTTTCGAATCGTTCTCGATCCGCGTCACATTGGATGTCCACTGCAAGCACAACGGGTGGGAGTGCCCGTTTAGTTGAAGTTTTTCTGCCAGACTCTTTTCCAGCATTGTTATCGAAGACCCTTCGTCGATGAAGGCAAATGCATCGACGGATAAACTACCGTTGTGGAGCGTGATTGGAATAACACGGTACAGTAACGATGGAAACGACGACTGGTGAACGTGATGCACAACGTAGTTCGATGTCGGATTCGGACCAGAGCTGTAGGATGCCTTTGGTTTCTCCGCCGAGTGAAGAAGTGCGTGATGACGCGCATCGCATCCATCCACGCCGCAGCGAGTGTTGTTTCTACACGAACGAGTCCCATGACTGTACAAGCACGTTTTACAAAGTCCCAAATTTTGTATACGGAGCCATCTGTCATCGACGGTCATTTTCTGGAACGATCGACATTCTCTGGACTTATGCCCCTCTTTCTGGCACACGGCACAAGTCAAAACTCGTTTCCTAAATTCCGCTGCACCTTGGCAGCTACTCCGCTCCTTCGGCTTCTCGAACTTTCCCGCGACGTCACTGTGCACAAAACTCCGGTCCGGCTTGGATCTTTCAGGCTTCGACTGCCTGGCTTTCGATTCGCCGGTGTACGACGTCACGGCGTATGCATCGTCGACAGTTTCGTCCATGAAGGTCCCGAACGTTCGTAAGTCCACGGCCTCGACCGTTCTGATGTATCTTCCCCAAAGCATTTGATATTCGGTCGGGAGCTTTCTCACCAACTCCTTTAGCAGCGAGGGATTGTTCAGATGATCGTTCAAATCCGCGGCCTCCAAGTGTTCGCAGAGACCCTGCACTTGTGTCCCGAAGTCGATGATAGTGTTGAGTCTATCAGCCTTCGGCGGGGGTGTGGATCTAACTTTCTCAATTAAGGTCTCGATGATCAAATCCGGTCGACCGTAACGCTTCTCCAGCATTTTGATGGCTGCTGGCACGGATCCCGGATGTATAAGCCTGTTACGAACCGACTCCCATGCCGAACCCTTCAGGCATCGTTGAAGGCGAATCATGTTCTCGCCGTTGTTGAAACCACAGGCTTCTGTGGTGTACTGGTAGTGGCTAATAAAAACAGGCCAGTCGGCGGGATTTCCGGAAAACGTTGGCAAATCCCCCGAGAAGACTTGGCGCGCTGTACGCTGCTCTTGAGTTGGCCCAAGTGGCCTCGGATTGACTGGAACTCCGCTATCAATTTGCCTCGTTGATTGTGGGGGCAACAGCTGCCGTCTCTGCGGCACTTGCACTGGCTCCTCGACAGTTAACGATGTCGGAATAGCCTCAGGTCTGAACATCAGTTCCGGCGCAACACATTCCGGTTCTATCGTTGGCTGCCTTCTATCCGCTTGCATGGATGGCTTCTGCTGACTGGGTTGGACAACAACACGCTTGCTCTTCGGAATCGTTCCTGTCGGATGTGTAGGACCATCCACTAATGCTTCCGGAAATGGTTTCGGAAGTCGGATTTATTCTTCCGGCCAAGCTCGAACACCTTTCAATCCCCGCTGACACAGTTGGAGCTGATTCTCAAGCTCGCTTAACTTATCTGCTGACGGCTGCTGGTGCTGTTGACAGTCGCGCAGCTGTTGTTGCAATTTCCTTATTGCGTCTGCAATTAGCTCTCGACGTTCTGGAAATTCATTCGCTGCTTCTTCCGGAAGTGGTAATCTTGCTGACGATTCTCGGAGGATTGTTCCTCCCTCTGCGCCCAACAATTCGGGGCCAGCTTGGCTCGCTACCCACTCCGTCACACGCTCAGACTTTTCGGCAGGGTTCGCATGCTGCCGAGAATGAACACTATGTTGTTCATCTTCCTCTTCCATGAGGGATTCCTCGATGATCCGGTAGCGCTCCTTAACATAGGCCTTTTCGATCCTTTTCTCGATCTCCTTTTCTTCCTCCAGGCGCTTTAGCTCCAAATTGAGCTTTGCTTTTCGGACGGAAGATGAAGTCCGCGCTGATATCGTTTTCGTCGGAAGAGGAAGGCACTTGCTGCAAGTCCATGGCCTATTTGAAACGCCAGCGCTAACACCAGCGCACGAAAGATGCCACCAGCAATTGCACTGATCACAGGCCACCATATTGTCCGCTGAATCCGGACGATCGCAGGCAACACAACTGCTCGAGTTGTCCTGATTGGTGGTGTTGAAATCATCCTCGCTCGATGAGTGAACCGTCGCCATCGGATGAATATTTGAAGAATTGTTAGCGAGAGTCAAAGTCGCCGGAGCGAACTGTATTCGATAGTAACAATTTTTGTATGAACAAATTGTGAACAAACTTCAAATCTAAAAGGTGGAAGAGGAAATTAGACAAAATTCTTTCTACAAACCTATGCGACTACTCACATTCAGTCAACCGGCCTATACTTTGGCTGACCTCCTCACTAACCTAAGCACAACTCTGTGCTACTGGAACTTGCAGATTGGAAAGCCTGTTGGTAGATATAGGTTAAGTACAATGCAGTTACAATTTAATAAAGAATACTTTACCGAAACTGTTCGGTCGGATTCACGAAAGAATCTATGCGGACCTGTCCATGCAAGCCTATCTTGCCCTATAATTTCAAGTTTAGTGTTACAATACATATTTGATTAGAAAACAATCTGAACTTACGGTTCGTACAATTATTGCAGGCCGGTGGATTGAGTACCTTCCGGCTGTATCTACGCACTTCGATGCGAGCTCTCTATAAGCGGCCACTAAACCTTCCCTTTCCAATCTGCCTATCTATCAACTTTAAACTTTCTTTCTAAATTTGTCACTCCACTATTTTTTCCTCTTCCGAAACTATGAACCACGCGCTTTTTTTCTTCCTCCTATAATGATCTCTTCTTTTACTTCTTTCTCCTCTTGGTTTTTTCACGCTCATCGAGAACTGTCACACATTGAGGTGTCGTCAGCTCCGTCTAATTGCCCTTGTGGCAACATATTTCAAAAATAAATATTAGGTAACTCCCTATTTATTTCAAATAAATGCCAATTTTTTCATGAATTGTGTTTTTTTTAAAGTAATTATTATCGAAGAAACCAATCAAACAAACAAGCATTTACCTTTTAAATCAGTGAATGGGAAAACGGTATTATTTACTATTCTGCTAGGTGAATTGAAAAAAGGTAAAATTTACCTTTTTGCTAGGTGAATGAAAAAAAGGTAAAATTTACCTCGAAAGCGGGGTGGAAAAAATTCACCTCGCAAAAAGGTAAATTTTACCTTTTTTTTATTTTCCGTGTATAAGAGCACCTAAAGCCCATTTTTGAGAACGATAAAAAAGCAAATCAATTACTTCGATTAGAATGTTTCTTTTTAAATCAAAATATATTTTTTTGGTGTAGAGTGTATGTCGAGCAGTTTTGTGCGTCGGTCGATTGAAATTATGACGTCACCGCGGTAAAAAAAAATCCGAAGCTGTCACTAATGAACACCATGAACTCCTTTGGCCAAAATAAGCGCATTTTTCAATATG
The DNA here is from genome assembly GCF_029784155.1 of Uranotaenia lowii. NCBI lineage: Eukaryota > Metazoa > Arthropoda > Insecta > Diptera > Culicidae > Uranotaenia > Uranotaenia lowii. Next base: position 64,239 of record NW_026597599.1, read on the forward strand.
TCCTAGTTTCTTACAATGGACATGCACAATTTTGATTGAATCGGTTGAACTTAGTTTAGAAATTAATTACAAAATTTTAGGTATACCCCGTTTTGGAATATTGATGTTAAAATCATCATTGGAAAAACTAATAATTATGAAATAATGTTTTTTTTTAAATTTAGAAGACCTTCTGAAAAATCAATTGAAAAATTTCGTTTCTCGGAGAACATCGTGAATCGTTATTAACATTTTAGAAATTATCGTATTTTTATCGATAAATTTTCTTGTACATCTCAAATCAAAAGATTGAAGCCACATTTTTAAGTTTTGCTAATGTTGAGGTAAACGACACAGTTTCATAAAAATGGGTGAGCCGTCAAAATCGGACAAAGGCAAGATCAGCTTCGTGCCAGCTGGATATGATAGCGTAAATATAAAAGACTCTGTTGAAATTCTCTGAAAATTATTTCAATGTATTTTTTTAGGAAGATTCAGAAGACGAGTACAATATTATGCCGTCGACTTCACGTACTCCTTCGTACGGAACGAGCACCGGATCGGGGCCAGGATCTGCCTTGTTCCCCGAATGTTTGGAGGATGAGCGGATAAAAATTGTGCCACACATTGGCTGGCACGCTGGGCTCCATGATCGAGACTTTGATATCGACCTGGACGATAGCATCGCCAACTGGTTCGAGGGCTTCCGAGAGAATTTCAAAACCTTCAAGCGGGGACCGATAATCTCGAAGCAGCTGCAGATGTTCTACATGAACACCCAGAATCCGTTCCAATGGGCATTGAAACTGTTTGCCAACTGTCCGGATCATAACTCCGCCAAGGGTAACTCGCTAGCATATATAGGTGAGTCTTTTTCGGGATGTTTGATTGATATTTATGGTTTGAAATTCGAATTACTCAATTTTAGTTATCGAAGAATTGGCCACCTTCAAGCAGCATAACAATCCCCCAACAGATCAGCTTCTCGATGATAACCTACGGATGGTGGCATTCAACTTCGTGGCTAAGCACGGCCATAGCGTGCTTTTCAGGCTGGTGGTGGACACGTTTGAGTTGCTCAAGAGAGCTCAGATGTTTGTTCCCAAAATTTGGGGCATGCTTGAAAGAAAGCAGTACAAAGAGGCCGGCCAGGTGGCGACAGATTTGCAATTGTTTGACGAATTCGACGAACACGCCTTCGTCATTCCACTTTTCCTACAGGACAAAATCTCCATTGCCGAGGACTTTTTGAAGAAGGCAACGCGACTGCAGGAACCTGTCATAAGGCTGTTGGATTCATTTTTTGATAAAAGAGAATCTGTGGAAGCTCATTGTTCCAGATATATTACGTAATAGAAAATGCTGCAGTGGTAACTAATGTGGGTTTATATAAGAGTTTTTTTTCAATTTTAGAACGCACAACGTTACTGATGTTTACTACAGTAAATTACACCATAAACCTTTAAGCAAATTAGTTCAGAGGCTGGCCAAAAACTTCAACGTCCCTAAAGAAAGTACCCCCAACGTTCATCGGATGAAATCTTTCGGCGCACTTCAATTTTTAGTGTACAAGCGGTATAACGAAAAAAGTTTAAGTAGGTTTTTTAAACTATACAATTTGTTTCAAGAGAATTCAACGATACCCCCTTGTTTTTCCAGATAAAGATTCGTGGGATGAAATGGTACGTGATACAGTTTCAAATCGAGACACTGAACTTCAGCACGAGTTGGTGTACATGTGTTCCAATTCCAATGATCAAGCGGAAGCTGCCAGATGGGCCAAACACTTTCGCATAGAAACAAGAAATCTTCCATTGCTAGTCCAGGATTACCTTGCGCAACAGTAACTTGCAAAATGCCAGAAAATTTCTTTTATTTTAAATTTGTCTTCAATTACAGGAAGACTAGAGCGACCCATCCTTGTCAGACCTTGCCGGACGAGGTTTGGGATGCAGATGAATTGACTATCAGCAAACATATTCTTTCTGTGGATGAATCACACATTCATTTGGTCGATTCGCGGGACAAGTTCTACGCCATGATAACAGATCTTGCTCATCAGTCCATCATTGCATTTGATTCCGAATGGAAACCAACCTTCGGAGGGTCCAACGAATTTGCGCTCATCCAGCTGGCCACCCGAAAGGATATCTACCTGATAGATGTGCAGGCCGCCTGGTTGGAGTCATCTGATTGGGCTTCGCTTGCCAAATCGGTGTTCAATAAAGAGGATGTGCTGAAGTTAGCTTTTGCTCCCTCCACAGATATTGCTATGTTCCAGAAAGCCCTACCAGCATTCTATGGAGCGTACAGCTCCCAGACGCGTTCCACCATTCTGGATTTGCAGGACCTGTGGCGATATGTAGAAACAGTCCGAAACTTTCGCTTTCCATATCATGGTAAGTGCAGACAATCCTCGACAACAGTTATTCTTAAAATTTAAATCTCGATTGAAAATTCATATTTCGTTCATACCAACAGAGGAAACCACCAATCGGAATCTGTCGAACTTGGTTAAGCTCTGTTTCGGCAAGCAGTTGGACAAATCGAACCAGTTTTCCAATTGGGCTCAACGGCCACTCCGTAAGGAACAACTCCTCTACGCTGCCCTCGACGCGTACTGCCTCTTGGAGATCTACGACTTGATAGATTCCCGTCTACAAACATTGTTGGTTGATTTGGGTGAGGTTGTGGATGCGCTTTTGAATTTGGAAAATCGGGGTGGCAATAGGGCGGCACGATTTGTTGAAAAATCTGGTCGAACAAACGATTCACCCTCCGCTGATGGTGGAGGAAGGTCGCGGAATCGACGGCATCGGAGCAAACGTGAACGCGACATGAACAACGACCCGGGAAATTCAGGTGGTGGTGAACAGAAACCAAACCAACAGGGAAAAAACAAATCTAGTGGATCGTTTGAGTATCGTCCTGGTCCAAATTTGAAGTCAGTCTAGTAAGTTGTAGGCTGTCTTAGCAGCAGTCAAAGCGATTTAAAACTTCAATAAGTACAAATCCGGTGTAGCAGAACAACTGTTTTTTTTCTTCTTACGAATATGTAACAAGAACCTGAATTCATTCATGATCTTATCGATTAAAGAAATTTTCATCTCATCTGTACTCAATCATTTGGCAAAAGATTTGTTACTCCATTCAATTAGTCTTGTTTTCTGTGAATAATGCCACCATGATTTAATTATTTCATTCTAAATTATACCCATTCGTTAGCGTCCAGGATGTGCGATTCGTGTGTGACAAAATGCTAGAAGGATTGGCCAGGATATTGCGCCGCTTCGGAATGGACACTTTGGCCATTCAGTTGGGTGAGAATGCTAACCGCGGCGTTTTTGTGGCATTGGAGGAAAAAAGGTTTCTTCTGACCAGGGGTAACAATTTTTATAAGGTTGGTTAAAGTAGCTTGTAAATTTTAATCGTAGAATTCTCGATGAATTATCTAAATTTTTTTCAGTTCTCCGAGTACCTACCCCCGGGCCACTGCTACAAGGTTTCAAACGATCGCGTTGAGGAACAGCTGTTAGAAGTGCTACGCTACTACAAAGTTATCGTTCGGCAGGAAAACATTTTCAGCCGATGTCAACTGTGTAATTGTGGGCGCTTTTTGACCGCCCGGCCGGAGGATATCTACTGTCTAAAGTACGGTACGTTGGAAATACCCGATTCATTCCGGCAAACATATAGGAAGGAACAAGTTGTAGAGCCGGAGCGGATCAAATTGGACCGTAGTTGGGTAGTGGATCAGCTAGAGGAACGACACCGTCTGTCTGGGCTAACGGATGCCGGGGCTCGGATCGAACATTCATACGTGAGCGATTCGGTGCTGCTACAAGTAGATGTGTTCTATATATGTGATGGGTGTGGCCGCTGTTACTGGGATGGGTCACATTTGGACAATATGCTTGCTGGGAGACTGGCCGAGCTGCTAACACTTGAGTACGATGACTAATTACGAACGGTTACCTGAACGTTACAAGTTTGTGGATGATAAACATATATTATATATACACTCACAATATGGCAAAGCTGTTTTTTTTTCATTATATCAAATCATTAGGGCTCGTTTGTTTTATTTAATAGAGTTGTGAACAACTGCCATGCTTCGAAAGTGAGATGATTACAAACGATCTAATCATACACGTGCTATCGTTTGTGGTAGGTGTGTCTTCTCTCCTTAGCGCCGGTAATATTCATATGCTATCGGCTAGCGTTGACTAAGCTAAGCAGCAATTTTTAGTTGTTTTATTTAATGAGATCTGCTAGTAGTACTTTCTGAATGTACATTTGCTTTAGGACGCTCGGGTGTCTATTATAAGCAATTTTCACACCACGCCGTTGAGATGATAGATCCTGTTATATTTAGGAACTCACGATTTGTTGATTGGCTTTTCTTTGCCGAATGGGTAAATCGAAGACGACTATAGAGTCTAAAGATAGTACAAATTTTCAATATCCAAAGAAATCCACCGGTTTATTTAAACGTCTCAAATAGTAGATTTTTGGACAAAATTGTGTTTTTTTTTCAAAACAACATGAGATATAATTTCTAATTCATTTGGCATTAAAAATGCATTTGATTTCCTCTGGTCTCCCCTAGGTGATTGTTGAGAGCTTTGATGCATCTCGGAATCAAGTCTGATTGAGCTGAAATGTTTGAAACCCGCCCAAAAATAAGTCGAAGACGCTATCTCAAAAACCACTTAACCGATCGTCACAAAATTGTGCACTTTATAACAATACATTTCTTGGGGGTATACCGTATACCTGAAAATTTCACCAATTTCTATCAATGCATTTTTAAAAGCTATTCAATAAATGAAGTGTCGCTTTTTTTCGACTTTAGTCCTTATTTACCGTTCTTAGGAACACCCTATTGGACAATAAATATGATCAACATGCAAGATTCGTAAAACAAATTCTAAATTATAGAGCTTCTGTAAGGGTGGGGTAAATGCACCTAATAAGAGATCAAAATTATTTGCGGACAAACGGTAAACGATAGATAGACATTTCATGTCTTCACAAAATTTTCATATTTTTTGATGATCTTTCGAATTCTTGAAAGAAAAAATTGATTTTTACACCTTTTCTAAAAATTATTAGTTTAGAGACTTAATGTCTTTATAAAAGTTGTAGATCTTAATATTTTAAGAAACTTTGTTGAATACACCATCAAGATCGTATGAAAATCATAAAAGTTACGAGCATTTTGAAAATAATACACGTAATTTTGAATTTTTATTTAATATCTTTTTTAGTATACGATCTACAAACTTGATATATGTGAGAAAGTTGTTCAAACTGTTGAAACACATAATTTTGTGGAACATGTTAAATACATTTTTCAACTAAGAAAAGAGATGTACTATAAAATATCCAAAATAATGCCTTTTTTAAGTAAGTTATAACCTTAAGAGCTCGGACGAGTTCGTATTATTTTTTAAGTGGGTTTTGTTGGTCAAGTTATTGGCTTTCTATTGATATACGAATTTAACATTAGTTTTGGATAGATTTTTTGCAAGCTTGCAATCAATAATGAGCTTTTTCCTCTAGAAACACTTAAAATTCGTAGAAAAAACCCTCAAATTATACTGTTTTTAGAGGGAAAAGCTCATTATTGATTGCTAGTTTGCAAAAAATCTATCGAAAACTGATGTTGAATTTATATATCAATAGAAAGCCAATAACTTGACCAACAAAATCCACTCAAAAAATTATACGAACTCGTCCGAAATCTTAAGGTTATAGCTTACTGAAAAAGGGATTATTTTGGATATTTTGTAGCATATCTCCTTTCTTAATTGAAATATGTATTTAACCTGTTCCATAAAATTGCGTGTTTTAACAATTTGAACAACTTTCTCAAATATACCAAGTTTGTAGATCTGTGTGCGGCGTTCAGGTTCTTGGGAGGAATTTGCCAAGGAACAATTTGAGCCCATAAGGTTGAAATCGTAAACATATCTCTTTTCGGATCAGCAGTCTGTTGTGTTTTACAATTGTAGTAATATTGGCTTCATTTTACGCGTAACACCGTCTCATGCTAATTGTAGTTCCAACTCGGAGGTAAAATCACTAAAATCGAATTAAAAACCCTGTTCATGATGAACTCGCGAGCGAGTGACTTCAATGCTTGCAAAGCAACGAACCTACCATCGTTTGAAATGAGTGGAACTTGAACATTCTATAGTTGGCATTTCTGGAATCGACAGCAGAAAATGATTTGTTATTCACTTGTTTACATGCTGCCAATAAGGTTGTTTCAATGTAAATATTCTTATCGTACCCCCGGGATCATCGCTCACGTGAATGTTCCCAATCAATAACCAAATATTACCGTAAGCTGGGTTCTGTTCTATGAATATTTATCCATTACCTACTACATGTGGGTTGGATGAGGCACGACCACACAGCATCCGAGCTGTAAGGAATTAAGCTGATTAGCATACATCACTGTTGCCTGTCTGCAAAGCTACAACTTTTTCCTTAATAACAGCCACAAGGCGCAAGCGAATTTGGCGCAATTGTTCGTTAAGATTTGTAATTAAATTCACAATACCTACTATCTGACGCCGGTACTCAATTCAATTTGTTTCATAAAAATTCAAACTGCGATCTTAGCAAGCTTCTTTTTATGCTCACGATCCCTCCCGGTTTGCTTGTTGAAAACGTTCTTCGGCTGGTTAAGGATGCTACGATCATCCCAATGATTGCGGTGAAAAAAAAAGTAAATAAAAACCGATCGAAGTTACCGCGCGCTCTCGGGCTATAGCTGTTTGTGCAGGATTTTTTCCTTCGGGCGAGCTAGGCAAATTAACCGGGAGACGAGAATATTTTGCCACAGGGCATTTAGCCCAACCAGGACTCTCGCTCGCCCGTTCTGGTGGATCATTTGTCGGGATTTGAGTTGAGAATATAAAGCCCCCCCGCGTGGCACGAGATTGATCAATTCGCGCGTTGCCGGTCGTCGATCAAAGTGTGCTGTGCAGTGTTGTGTTCTGGACTTATGCGTCGTTTTGATTCTTTGGCGATTGTTCAGGAATTTCGCAGAATAATAAATCAAACGACATTCAAGCGGGTCAGATACCGTAGTAGGCGCTGAGTGTGCTAAAAACATTTCAAACCACATCATGGGTAAGTTGATTTATTTTGTAATTTAGAAAATAATTACAAATACAAACGGAAGCGTGAATATTGATAGCAAACTCTAAGGAGTTAGGTATGTTATAATGCCTATTCTGGTGTAACAAAGCGTTTTCGCAACGCCGATTTTTTTGTCATGTTATATACGCAAATGTAAATTTGGCTCAATGTTTTTGGATCAATTTTGCGATATTGGAAATTGTTAATTTAAGAAGCCCGCCTAACGATGTAGAGTCAAAAAATGTTATGGCAATTAAGTTGTCTGAATCCATGATTTGTTGTAAAATTTTAAACTACCGTTTTTATGAGTAGAGTTTAAACTTTTATGTGAATAAAATTTGGTTCTGAAAAACGAACCTGATTTTTCATTATAACCTAAAGCCGAGCCAAAAATTCTGCAAAAAAATCATGGATGATCTTTGAACCAATACAAAACGGTTTAGACCTCAGTCAGAGTCTAGAACAGTGGTTTTCAAAGTGATCCCTACCGCCCCCTTGGGGGCGTTGAGAGCTTCCAAGGGGGCGGTGAGCTCAATTTTGGAATTTGGGGGGCGTTGGAAGTGCTCAGGGGGGCGGTGAGATCGTATCTCCTATTTTCACAAATCACGAAAAACGTATATTTGAAATACCAACGAGTAAGTTCGATGCAAAACAATGAAACTAAGTCACAGAACTATCAGGTTGAGGACTAAAATATTTATAATTTAACAAAGCTGCAAGAAATCTTTTGATCCAGTATCTCATTTTTTTTCTTAAAAATGTATCTAAGAGATTCTTTTCAAATCATCAAAGATTTTGTGTACGCTTTACATGTTGATCTCGTTTTGTATTTTTAGTTATATCCAAAAAGATGGCAAAGCATGATAATCTTTAAAACGTCCTATTGTCTCAAAAAATCTGCTTAGCAGAAAAAACTTTCAAAAAATCTTCGTAAAAAGGTGTCATCTGTGATTTAATGATAGATTTTTGAAAAGAAAATATGAAAGATTTTTTAAGGTGAGCGAACTTTTAATTTCGATGCTTATTTGTTAATCTTTCATATAATCCATTCACAATCAATTGCGCCATCGATAAACTTTTAATCTATTCGGTAATCCCTAACATTTTCGGAATTCAGTTATTAGAATCTTATTTTAACTTGAATGTTCGTGAATGCTGCATAATTTTGAACAGAACTCAAATTCAGAGATCAAGAAATAATACTATTTTTTAAGTTATTCCACCGGCTTAACAGTAACTAATAAGTATTCAATAACCCTAATCAATGGTGAACATAGCATTTTGGATAACCAAAATTTAAGATATGTGATTTGATATTAAAAAGTTTGAGTAACTATTCAGAAAACTATACAAAAACTTAAGTGTTTACTGGAGGTTTAAATCAACATCAGGCCCTTGGAGCCAAAAGGCCATAAGTTAAGGTTGCCAGATTGCCCGGATATTTAACATAATAATCCAGTTTCCCGGATTATTCCCGGAATTATTCATTTTATTTGTCAAGTCTTAAAAAACCTCAAATTATGGGAAGTTTTTCCAAATAACCATGACTTGTGTTTTGAAAGCCTGAAATATGATTTAAAATTTTCCGATGTGGTTTGATGAAAAAAAAATTTAACCTAATTGGCCCGGATGTTGCCCAGATTTTTGGTTTAACATTTTGAAACCAAATGCTTGGAATTTGGATTTGTCTGGTAGGGATACGCCCGAAAAATATTTTGTCAACCTTAATACAAATGCATCAAAACTTATTTCGAGAAAACACGCTTTTAAGTTATTATGTTTGGCCATTTTCCATTTCGAAAATTTGCATTTTTCTTTCGAACGTGGAAATTTAGTATGTGTCTAAATAACATTTTTAAAATCTGAAAATTACGAAATATAGTTTGAAATACAAAGATTTGTTTGACATTATTAAGTAAAAAACGACCATTTCTACACTTATAATACCCCCTACACCTTTGGCTCTAAGGGCCAATATAAATTTGAATGAGTTTTGGGTTAAGTCTTACAACAAAATTAAGCCAAAATCGGATGGTTTTTCGACGATCCAGACTATCATTTTTTATTTAGGATTTTCTTAAAATTTTCTCAGGGGGCGTTGAGCTCGAAAGGTTTGCAAAGGGGGCGGTGAGTGAATAAAGTTTGAAAACCACTGGTCTAGAAAATTGAAAAATGACACGATCCAGTCTATCGAGTTGCTCTGTTTTTTCGTCACTTGCATTTTATTTTTATTGGAAGGAGATTCGCAGGGAAGTGAGCCAGGAGGCATAATGTTTAATATTTCGGTAAGCGAATAACAGTTCTGGTCAATGGAAATTTTCCCTTTGCGTGACGCTAATCTTTGTCGTAATTGATTTTTCGGCATCATCATGTGACACGATCTTGCAGTGTGGATGATTTTTTTTTGTTAAAAATACATGAAAACACTTGTTAGGATCAAGTATAAATTTTTTATCAACATCCAACGACGAGCGAAATTTTCACATTGGAAAAGGACCACAACAAACCGTGTCCTAAGCTTTTTTTCTATAGAGTGAATCCGATCGACTCCACTGAAAACGACATAGAATCGTAAATGTAATTGAAAACGTGAATCAATAAAAGTCCATAATTAGCACCGCCGACCCAGTGTGTTTACCTATTAACCTCCTCGTGAACTGTTGTTAGGTTTGAAAAGTATACTCCTCTCGAGTGGCGTCTATTTACAGTCTCCCTGTGATGGGAAGGGGGGGCCCGAGAGGTTTGTTTAAGAAAAGCTCAACAAGACAAGTTTGATGGAATAATTTTCAACCGATCATGATCCACTCGGCGGTGTTTAATGAACAACAATAACCACGCCGTTATTGAGATCGTTCAAATTAGCTATGTTCGATAGGAGGAAACTAATCTTTCACGCGTTATTTTTTCCCATTCTGTGATCTCCTGATTCAACCTCGAGTTCCCGAAAGTTTTTTTTATCTTCAGCTTTTTTTTTATCTTATTCCGCCTGTTTGAAAGCGTTGAAATCAAGGAGTGGCGATAATCGAAAGATACACTTAGGAATCGCTTCCTCGGTATTGTTATAAAATAACTTGATCGTCGGCTATCATCGCATGATTATAAAAGTTTTTGTTTCACTTGTACTGCATGCGACTAATCGTACTTTTGCCTTCTTTCTGGTTATCGTTTTAGAAACTACCAATTACAGATACCCAATTAGCCAGTCATCATCGTGGTCGTCATGGATACTGTTTACTTTAGCAATAGCGATGAGTATCGTTAGCAGTGCCGCCTTTGATGACCACTACGCTGAGTATGACACTAAATATCATGAATTGGAGTCAAGCGAAGGACTTACGACAGAACAGGCACTGCCAGTGGAAACCATTAGAACTAATTGGGACGAGAGTCACGCATCCGATCAGATCAGCACAACCGAAACTTTCTTGCCCGGGGAGGAAGAAGACTATCCCGGAAATTGGTACGATTACTACTGCCGGGACGATTTATGCATCCAGTACGATCAATTCGGACAAATGGTTCGGAAAAAGCACGTGGCTTGCGGCCATGATGGTTCTTTCGCGGAAGATTGTCCTACTGGAAGAACGTTGTTCAGGATCGACCCCCAAATAAAAGCCTTTATCATACA
>NW_026597600.1:0-3496 GCF_029784155.1 Uranotaenia lowii
CAAAAATGACAAAAATGACAAAAATGACAAAAATGACAAAAATGACAAAAATGACAAAAATGACAAAAATGACAAAAATGACAAAAATGACAAAAATGACAAAAATGACAAAAATGACAAAAATGACAAAAATGACAAAAATGACAAAAATGACAAAAATGACAAAAATAACAAAAATGACAAAAATGACAAAAATGACAAAAATGACAAAAATGACAAAAATGACAAAAATCCAAAAATGACAAAAATGACAAAAATGACAAAAATAAAAAAAAAATGACAAAAATGACAAAAATGACAAAAATGACAAAAATGACAAAAATGACAAAAATGACAAAAATGACAAAAATGACAAAAATGACAAAAATGACAAAAATGACAAAAATGACAAAAATGACAAAAATGACAAAAATGACAAAAATGACAAAAATGACAAAAATGACAAAAATGACAAAAATGACAAAAATGACAAAAATGACAAAAATGACAAAAATGACAAAAATGACAAAAATGACAAAAATGACAAAAATGACAAAACTGACAAAAATGACAAAAATGACAAAAATGACAAAAATGACAAGAATGACAAAAATGACAAAAATCCAAAAATGACAAAAATGACAAAAATGACAAAAATGACAAAAATGACAAAAATGACAAAAATGACAAAAATGACAAAAATGACAAAAATGACAAAAATGACAAAAATGACAAAAATGACAAAAATGACAAAAATGATAAAAATGACAAAAATGACAAAAATGACAAAAATGACCGAAATGACAAAAATGACAAAAATGACCGAAATGACAAAAATGACAAAAATGACAAAAATGACAAAAATGACAAAAATGACAAAAATGACAAAAATGACAAAAATGACAAAAATGACAAAAATGATAAAAAATGACAAAAACGACAAAAATGACAAAAATGACAAAAATGACAAAAATGACAAAAATGACAAAAATGACAAAAATGACAAAAATGACAAAAATGACAAAAATGACAAAAATGACAAAAATGACAAAAATGACAAAAATGACAAAAATGACAAAAATGACAAAAATGACAAAAATGACAAAAATGACAAAAATGACAAAAATGACAAAAATGACAAAAATGACAAAAATGACAAAAATGACAAAAATGACAAAAATGACAAAAATGACAAAAATGACAAAAATGACAAAAATGACAAAAATGACAAAAATGACAAAAATGACAAAAATGACAAAAATGACAAAAATGACAAAAATGACAAAAATGACAAAAATGACAAAAATGACAAAAATGACAAAAATGACAAAAATGACAAAAATGACAAAAATGACAAAAATGACAAAAATGACAAAAATGACAAAAATGACAAAAATGACAAAAATGACAAAAATGACAAAAATGACAAAAATGACAAAAATGACAAAAATGACAAAAATGACAAAAATGACAAAAATGACAAAAATGACAAAAATGACAAAAATGACAAAAATGACAAAAATGACAAAAATGACAAAAATGACAAAAATGACAAAAATGACAAAAATGACAAAAATGACAAAAATGACAAAAATGACAAAAATGACAAAAATGACAAAAATGACAAAAATGACAAAAATGACAAAAATGACAAAAATGACAAAAATTACAAAAATGACAAAATGACGAAAATGACAAAAATGACAAAAAAGACAAAAATGACAAAAATGACAAAAATGACAAAAATGACAAAAATGACAAAAATGACAAAAATGACAAAAATGACAAAAATGACAAAAATGACAAAAATGACAAAAATGACAAAAATGACAAAAATGACAAAAATGACAAAAATGACAAAAATGACAAAAATGACAAAAATGACAAAAATGACAAAAATGACAAAAATGACAAAAATGACAAAAATGACAAAAATGACAAAAATGACAAAAATGACAAAAATGACAAAAATGACAAAAATGACAAAAATGATAAAAATGACAAAAATGACAAAAATGACAAAAATGACCGAAATGACAAAAATGACAGAAATGACCGAAATGACAAAAATGACAAAAATGACAAAAATGACAAAAATGACAAAAATGACAAAAATGACAAAAATGACAAAAATGACAAAAATGACAAAAATGATAAAAAATGACAAAAACGACAAAAATGACAAAAATGACAAAAATGACAAAAATGACAAAAATGACAAAAATGACAAAAATGACAAAAATGACAAAAATGACAAAAATGACAAAAATGACAAAAATGACAAAAATGACAAAAATGACAAAAATGACAAAAATGACAAAAATGACAAAAATGACAAAAATGACAAAAATGACAAAAATGACAAAAATGACAAAAATGACAAAAATGACAAAAATGACAAAAATGACAAAAATGACAAAAATGACAAAAATGACAAAAATGACAAAAATGACATAAATGACAAAAATGACAAAAATGAAACAAATGACAAAAATGACAAAAATGACAAAAATGACAAAAATGACAAAAATGACAAAAATGACAAAAATGACAAAAATGACAAAAATGACAAAAATGACAAAAATGACAAAAATGACAAAAATGACAAAAATGACAAAAATGACAAAAATGACAAAAATGACATAAATGACAAAAATGACAACAATGACAAAAATGACAAAAATGACAAAAATGACAAAAATGACAAAAATGACAAAAATGACAAAAATGACAAAAATGACAAAAATGACAAAAATGACAAAAATGACAAAAATGACAAAAATGACAAAAATGACAAAAATGACAAAAATGACAAAAATGACAAAAATGACAAAAATGACAAAAATGACAAAAATGACAAAAATGACAAAAATGACAAAAATGACAAAAATGACAAAAATGACAAAAATGACAAAAATGACAAAAATGACAAAAATGACAAAAATGACAAAAATGACAAAAATGACAAAAATGACAAAAATGACAAAAATGACAAAAATGACAAAAATGACAAAAATGACAAAAATGACAAAAATGACAAAAATGACAAAAATGACAAAAATGACAAAAATGACAAAAATGACAAAAATGACAAAAATGACAAAAATGACAAAAATGACAAAAATGACAAAAATGACAAAAATGACAAAAATGACAAAAATGACAAAAATGACAAATATGACCAAAATGACAAAAATGACAAAAATGACAAAAATGACAAAAATGACAAAAATGACAAAAATGACTTAAATGACAAAAATGACAAAAATTACAAAAATTACAAAATTAACAAAAAATACAAAAATTACAAAAATTACAAAAAATAACAAAAATTACAAAAATTACAAAAAAAAAAAATGACAAAAATGACAACTATTACAACATTTACAATATTTACAATGTTTTCAAAAATTACCAACATTACAATAAATAAAAAAATGACAAAAATTACAACATTTACTAAAAATATTAAAAATAACAAATATGATAAAAATGACATTTATTACAAAAATGACAA